>NC_056727.1:222919430-223219430 GCF_019279795.1 Protopterus annectens
ACCCTGTATAACCATGTTAATAGCTGTATAGGGGATGCTGTATCTACTAAAAGTAAGCCCAAAACAAACTCTAAAAAGAAGCCACACTGCTGGAATCCTAACCTTAATAGGGTATATAACAAAAGGAAAAAAAGTCATGGCTAAAATCAAGAAGAGCAACTCCCATAATGATAAAAGCTCTCTAATTAAAATAACAGGAAACTAAAAGGACTAATTAAGTCCAACAAGGCCAATTACCAGGTCAAGATAGCCTTACAGTCTAAAGACAACCACAAGGCCTTCTACAGCTATGTCAGAAACCTCAAAGGCAGCACACATTAGTGTGCTGAACTGGTGGCCATTGATGCCACCTTCACTGAGCAGAGCGACATAGTGAATTTTCTGGCTGACGAATTCAGCTCAACCCTCCCCCCCACTCCTCCCTGCCTCTCTCCATGAAATGCCTACTAGCATAACCCCCCAACTATTAACAGGGAGCAGGTCCTGGCAGAACTCACTGAAGCCCAAAACACAGCCTCAATGAGTCTCAACAATATCCCTGGATGTATCCTTAGTAGCTTGAAACATAATCTATCATGATGATTTGAGTCATTTTTCATCTATATCCTCAAAACAAGCTTCATGCCATAGGAATAGAGGACTGCTACAGTTATCCCACTTCACAAGGGTGGACCATCAACTGACGCAAGAAACTACAGACCTATTTGTGTGACTAGTCTAATATGCAAAGCCATGGAAAGAATTGTCATGGAAATGATTAACAAAGACATAGGCAATCTCAGACACTGGACCCAACCCAGACTGATTTTGGCAAGAGAAGGCCGTGACTACTAAACCTGGTGGACTTCTTTGAAGGTAACCAGGGTATCCAAGGCAATGGCTGAGGGTAAAACTTTGCATATTGCTTACCTGGACCTGGCTAAGACATCCTATCCTACAGCCCACTTGGGTATAGTTGACAAATTCACTGAACTGGGCATAACCCCCTACATAACTTGCTGGATTGCCAGCTGGCTCACATATAGGACCCAGGAAGTCAGGACTGGTGATGGCCCCTTCACTAAAACACTGGTCACCAGGGGGGGTACCTCAGTGGTTCATGCTGGGACCACTCCTATTTGGCACCTACTTCTCAGAGGTAAAGGCTAATGCCAATGGCCTTTGGCTGACCAAGTTAATCAATGACGACAAATTGGGAGCTATTATAGACTCTCCCCATGACATAAACATCTTAAAAGAGGGTCTAACACAAACAAATGACTGGTGCTATGTTCATAGACTAAAACTCAATGCCAAGAAATGCATTATAGTGCCTTTTGTGAAAACCACCACCCAGGCTAATTACTTCACTGATAAGACACCCCTAGAGTGGTCCAGTAGTCAGGGATCTGGGAACATATGTACAGAGTAATCTGGCCTTTGACCAACACATGGCCAAGGTAGTAAGAAAATCATTCTATGTCAGCCAACTTATAAGTAAGGACTTGGCATCCAGGTCCAAGGAAGTCACAGTACCATTTTATTTGGTCATTATCTAGCATGTCACTGAGTATAATGCTCTCTCCAGCATATACCTAACCAGTCATATGCAACAGTTGGAATGCCCACAAAGGTTCCTTACTAGGAGAATCCAGGGTATAAGCACATAATCCCATATTGGATTACTGAGAGACGATATATGCCTGGCATACAAGGCATCATCGGATCCAGCTCTGATGGACCTTTTGCACATTTGCAAAATGAACCGCATGAAAACCACTAGATCTAATAATTTAAAATTTGCTTGTGGCATAAATAATACATGTTGGTGAGTCAGATATGTGTTTCAGAGGATCCCTGTGCTCTGGAACAGGCTGCCCATCCATGTGAAGCAGAGTCCATCCCTAACCTTATTATAGTGTAACCTTGACCAATAGTTGGGAAATCAAAAATTCAGCCTGGGTCTGGACCCCATGTCTCTGATAGACAGAGACAGACAGCAATGCCCAAACTAACATACACCCCACCCCATATAACCTCTAGAAACTTCCTAACATACCCTCTCCTATTAAACACCCTTGATACACAGGGACACAACCTTCTTGGATTGCATGGCTAGACTTATAAAGGTCCTGGTGGTCATTAACCTAGTATATACCTATGAACCAATGAACACATATATAATATAAGGCACTTTAAATATGTTGAAGAGCAAAGCCAAAAACACTAACAACAGAGTGTAAATAAACAACTTAAGTGTAAAATACTTACAAAGCAAACCACTGATGACAAAGATGAGATAAATAGCATATGTCCAAAAGAAAGAACAATTTACAAACTAGAAAGTATACTGGACAGATAGATGAGCACCATGGTGTATGTGGAAACATTCATAGCATAATAACTCAACAAATATTTGTATGTGGCAGACTTGAGAAATTCTTGTAGTGGGTCATGACCCCAGACATAAGTAGTAAGGACAAAAAGATGTTCAAAAAACTGTATTTGTATGTAAATGAGAAATAAGTAGAGGGAAGTTAGAGGTTGAGGAGAGAGATAATGGATATGGTAAAGATTTACAGTAGTTTAGTGGATGTGTAGAGGGTCTGTTTGGTGTTATCACTTTGATCTACACTGCCTATTTTACACGGGAAGGACCATTACTAGATATTATTATAAGGGGTATACTTTGTAAGATAAAAACCATTACTAGATATTATTATAAGGGGTATACTTTGTAAGATAAAAACCATTACTAGATATTATTGTAAGATAATCCTTGGAATAGATTACAGGTGCAGGTGTAACTTCCACCTAGGTTGTCTAATAATTTGCATCTAAAAGCCTTCCAGTCAGTAGCTAGAGCAGATTCTGAGGGTATCACAGTTTATCAAGTAGCACAATAGAGCGACATAAATTTAACATTCAGGGAAAAGATTTACACATTTGTGTCATCTTATATGGATACATTTAATTGCATAAAACAGTTCTCTTAACTTTAGCAATGTTTGATATTTTGATGTAAAAAAACTTCAAATATCCATTTCTTTATACAATATCATAAATACAGCATCATTATTAATTAAAATCCATATAATTATTTTACTATGTTATAAGAAAAACTATTTTATGACAAAATAAAATGTAAAATGAATTACTCTTTTACATTAACTAAACTTAAATTTACATACAAATGCAGATGGTCTTTTTATGTGTGCAGTGAGGTGCAAATTGTTGTGCATTATTTGGATATTATTGCACTCCCAGTAACTTGTAATGCATTTACCTTTCAAGCTTTTGCTTCGCAATGCCACAAGAATATGGTACTATATGTAAAATGTACATCCCTTAGTGCTTTATTGCATATGTATTCTCTTCTCAGACACCTTGGTGCGCTGGAAAGGACTATGTAAACCTCTTTCCCATGTCACCTAAAAAAATTTCAGAGCCTCTTCCTCTAGTAAAAATGTTTTTAAGGAGACATAATACATTTATCAACTTTAAGAGAAAGCTCTGTTGAATATTACCATTAGAAAATATATGATTCACTCTATCACATGATTAATGTATTCTTTAGACTTAAGCAACTGCTGTTGAGCAATCTTAATACATTTAAACTAAACTAAGCCACACTAAACTCATTACTTATATGATAAATTACCTTGACCCCCTTTCCCAGATGACTATATATGATGGAACCCTATGATATGTGTATGAATCATGTATTTTCATAGGACATGTTTCGAGGAGTAGTATAAGTTGGGTTACGTAATGAATATACATTAAAAGATACTGACGTAGATGTCTCTCTCCTCTGTCTGTTGTAGACTGCTTTAAAGCTGTCAGATTTAGATCACTTTAAAACAGAATGCCAGTTTTCAAAAGTAATACCCTGATCATTGGTCAGACATTCTGCAAAAACTTAGCCCGAGTTTTCTTCACCATGTAGGTAGTTACTAGGCATGCAGTCCAGCAGATCATTATTGAAACAAGCCCAAATTCCCCAAAGCACTGCCTGGTTAAGTGACTTGCTGAAAGTCACACAGTAGGCAAATGAAGCGTGAAGTTAGTTGTAAACAGCTCATAGCCTTAGTCCTCTGCACCAACTGCCACAATTCACCCTAAAAGGTAGAGTTGAGTTGATCAAGGGGTTAAAATCTCTTCGGTTAGTTAAACTCAGCACACTATGTGTGATTGATGTTACATTATGTTATTCTTTTTGCTGGACTGAGTGGCTAGCACAGAACCCAAGCATTAGTTGTCCTACTTCCAAAGCAAGAAGTTTGTACTAGAAAAGGGGGAAAAAACAACTTCCAAGACAGAACGAGGTCAATAGTCTGCTTCATAATGTGTTATTTTTAATAAACAGGTGAGGATCTGACCATCACATGACCCAGACGTGATACATTCCAATAAAGTCAAGCCACTGGGAAAAATCAACAAAAATCATCTTAAATCTTACAGAGGAGGCCTGTTGCCTGCAAAGTGGAAGTTCTATGAGCCCTACTCAGAAAAACAAAACATGGAATGATAGTCATTTCAAGTTTAGTCTCTCAATGAAGGAAAACATGTAAAAAGTACCACATTTGGAAATTTCATCCTGTTAAAGTGACATTCAGAATTGCTTTAAAAAGGTCCCTGGGTTTATCATTAATGTAAATTTGAAGATATCCAATTATGTCATTGGTTTAAAGGCAAAATCTGGGGATGACATTTTGGAATTAACTATACAGTTTGAACTGAATCCTCATCCCAGCAAAACAGTCTGACGTAATTGGCTATCCCTTATAAGCTTACCACAGAAGAGTAAGGTTACCATTTGCATGTATCAGAACCTTTTGCTTAATTTCTCCCAAGTGAAGACTTCTGAAAAGAGGAATTTGTGCTCAATTGACTTTCCTTGATTAATAAAGCAACACATAATTAAATACAAATATGAGATAATCATAAAGTTGTCATTTTATACATGACATATTTAAAAAACATGTAATAAAATTATGGATCCAGTGAGTATTTTAAGCTGAAATTTCTTCATCTTGCTTTTATCTTCCCTCATATATAAAGCATTAAAGTTCTGCCTGGTCAAAATAATTTCTTCAACCTTCTTGTTTAACTAGAGAAGAAACTTAATCTTCATTAGCTGATATTTCCACTCAGAAATACACAGTTGAAGAGATTTCACTGGTTTATGCTTAAACAGTCTGAACAATGGCCCCAGTAACAACTGTCAATCTTTTCAGAATATATAAATGCTGCAGTTTATGTTAAATGGAAAATATTCATGACAGTGAATAACTGGGTCCCCATTATTTCATCAAAAGAACTGATCATCGAAATGGCATTTCGAATGGCATTTTGTTGAACATGCCGTTCGTAGAACCATTCTGACTGAGATTGCATTATGGTATGGATCAAGAAATTTGCCCTTTCCCCACTGTATTGCAATCTTGGAGTTGGTGTGTGTGTGTGTGTGTGTGTATATATATATATATATATATATATATATATATATATATATATATATAAATACATATATATGTTTTTTATATATATATATGATATATATGTATATAGATATAAATATAGATATATAAATAATTAGTGGAGGGTGGGGGGGTTCGATGAGTTACATTTCCAATGAAATTCTGTTCAATGATCTAATGTTTCAATTATTTAGTGTAGACCCTAAATATATATAAATAACTTTTGACAAACTGTTACTTCGGCAGTTAAACATTTCATAGCTGCATCCTATGAACTATTTCTAAACTTTTAAGTTTTCCAACAGAGGAAATGCCAAAAAGGATTAAAGGTCCTCAGTGATATAAAACTAGAATGAAAACTTGAAAAATCACGTAGACCACCATGGTGAAAAGCATAAACAACCTTTAATAAAAAATATATAAAAGCACAATGTGGACAAGCACTTTCGGGTATCCCCTTACTCAGGTCCATAAAACTTAGCACAAATACAAAAATATATATAGTAAATGTTGACCAATCAACACTAGAATCTCCTCCGTTTTATAACAGGTTTCATAGGAAGCACACAATTTAAACCAGGTGATTTGTCAGCTATAAATTCTGCTATCCAACTAGATTCAATATTCTCCGTCTTATTTACAATGTCCCCACCCCTTGCAGTTGCATGGATTACTTGCAAAACCATGAAAGGAAACAATGAAAGAAAAAAAAAAAGATTTTCAGTGTTAGCATGTCAAATCAGAAGCAATGCCAGACACACACATGCATTTTGCTGTACACACTTCATCAACGTGCCTTGGGTACTTCTTAACATACCTCTCAACTGTCCAGATTTTTGCCTCATATTTTTAGTCTGTTAAACTATTGCTACAATATAAGTATTTAACAACTGGCTTATTTTAAGGGTAAACAGTAATTGTGTTTTTGATTTATGACAGTGGTCTAGCTGGTGACGCCATTACTATAAAGACAGGGAAGGGAGTGCTAATACTGGAAAGATATCATTAATACTTCCAAGAATTGTCTGTGTGTGTGTGTGTGTGTGTGTGTGTGTGTGTGTGTGTGTGTGTGTGTGTGTGTGTGTGTGTGTGTGTGTGTGTGTGTGTGTGTGTGTGTGTGTGTGTGTGTGTGTGTGTGTGTGTGTGTGTGTGTATAAATTAAGTTTGGTCAAGTGTCAATTACTGTTGGTAAGACCACATTAAAAGGCACCAGGCTCAGTCTGAGGTGAGTGAAATCCTGGGCTGTTAATGATTATAACCCTGTTCTGCAGTGGTATGATGTAAAGTAAATTTGGCCGTGGCAGGTGGTGGCTATACCCAAGGCAGCATATGGTCCTAAGCCCAATCACTTCTCATATACTGTCCACTTGTGAAACTATAATACTAGACCATTGCATATTAATAGTAGGCTGCAGGTGGGACTAACACAACTGTTCACCTGTTTTTCCCAATATTATTTGGTGACAATTGTGCAGAATTAAAAAAAAAAACTGTATCCCTGCATGTAGCAAAAGGTACAAGGCTATAGGGTGATTGAAGTCTGGTGAGACATATATAATATCGGCCAGTTTACTACAAGCAAAATACATCTGAGTATGGAAGACTTTTCGGGACATAAAGGTAGTTCAGAGGAGTTCACAAAGGCAAAGAACCTTTTGAACAGAGGTGAAAGAGGAATGGGGTATCATTGCATAAGTAAAAAGCAAACAAAAAGCAAAAAAAAGACAAAGCAGCATAAAAGAAGATGAACTGTCGATAGAGCAGTATGCATGAAGGAATGCATTGAGTGTCACACGAATCACGAGAGGTAGCAGTATGCATGAAGAATGCATCAAGTGTCAGACTACAGTTTGCTGAGGATGTGAAGGGTGATGAATTGAGGAAGGTACGTAGATACTGCCTGTAGAAACTACCTACTGTGGCAAACAGTGGAGCTGGCAGGCTCATGAGAAAGTTATAGTTGGCAAAGGAAGAGGGACAATCATCAAAGCAGCCTAGTTACTAAGGGTAAACCAGATGGTTGTTACCTCAGCATTGGATGAAGTAGTTTTATTGTCCATGCATTAATTGAGGTTCATTTTTAGCAAACAGTCCCAGAATCACTGGGAAAGGACAATACCTTGGTTGTGGTTTACATGAATAGATAATGTTTGCTAATGTAGTCCATCACCAGTATGACCAAAACTGAGCTCAGAGCTGATTTCTAATGTACATCCACTCTCACTGGGAACCCCTCTGTGAGTTTGAACACTGTTTGTACTGTAGCATTGGGTCCTTGCACATAGCTTGCATTTATTCTACCAATACTTCTGGGACTTAGAACCACTGCAGGGTTGCCCACATTAACATTTTTGGGACCTTGTCATGTGCTTTCTCCAAATCTGGGAATGCTCATTTGGACTATTTTTTCATCTCTAGCTTCTTCTCAACTATCTGTCTCACTGCAAACATCAGATCAGTTGAAATGTGTCCTGATTTGAATCTGGACTCTTATCTCCAGCTTCTTCTCAACTATTTGTCTCACTGCAAACATCAGGTCAGCTGTGTCCTGATCTGAATCTGAATTGCTTATCTCCCACCTTAAATTCTGCTACTCTGCATATTGATTTATTAATCACCCTTTTAGCAGATAGGATAGAAATGTTAGAGGGAACACAACTGGAAACTTAAAGGGACAAGATTTAGGATTGATCTTAAAAGCAGTTTTTTTTAATGGAAAGAGTGGTACAATCGTAGTGTGGGCCAATGGAAGTGGTGGTGAAGACCAAGACAATACATGAGGAAGGAGAAACAAACAGAAAGGGATGGAGCTAGCTGTAGCATTCAGCAGTTTTCAGACAGACTCTGTAGGCACTCATGTTTTTCCCCCCTTTGGGTATGTTCACATGTTTATGTTAAAGACTGCAAATGTTCCTAAGTACATTATTTTATTGCGTGTATGAGTCTGTGTTTATCAACTTACAAAAACAATCAATCACATATACAAAGGGATTTAATAGAAGGACTTCATCTCTAATATGTCAGTTTTTGCACCAAAACTTTCAAATCAGAACTGGAATGTTTCTAAATTTAGCCATTTTTAAACATTTCAGTTTAAAAACAATCATAGGCTGGTTTTGATGAGGAGCAAATCTCTGCTCGATTCCTTTTGTGGAGTAGTTTAACTCTTCAAGATTTCAAGGACATTGTGCTTGGCGAAAAGTTACATTTTATTATGGCCACAGGTCAGTGGGGGAGGGTAAGTATTTTGTGCAGATTAGACACAGTATAGAAAATCATTATTTTCAGAATTTACAATTTATGTATGCTAGGCATTAAACAAACTTGATTCGGACCTGCAAAATCAGTACAGGTTCAATTCAAAGCTTTTTTTTAATTTTTTTATAACAAGCAGTTCTTCCTGTATGATAAACACAGGTGCATGTTATATAATTTTAAGTTGTGGCCATGATTTCCCACTTCCCCTGTGGAATGCTTAAGGGTGTGCTTATTTATAAAAACAAGTAAAACAAAAAATGGTCTATCTTATACTAGCCACAAGGCTTTTATGCAACTGAGCTGAATGCAATGCAAGTAAGTGTTTGGGGCATGACATTTCCTTGTATGAATGTAGATGCAAGGCCAGCAACAGGATTTTGAGTCTTAATATGTTACCAACATTTCATCAGTCTAACTTAAAATGGATATGTGCTAAATATAGCTAACATTAAGATGTTACTGGTGTTACACAAACAGTACCCATTTCCTGCTAAACACATATACAATAGGGTAAAATACTAGAGAAACTCAGCATATTCTTACCATGCATTTTGAGTCCTCGGCCTACCTATGCTGCGATCTACTTAGTTCCTCTGCTGTGCCATCTGTAGATTTCAAGCATATTTCACTTCATATATTAATTTGAGAAATATTTGTTGTTTAAAATACCCTTTCTATGTAAGAAAGGGTCATTAAGGCTGAGTTTTGTGCAAGTCTGATGATGCATAATGTGGAGTATAAATCCTCTAATTACAGGAGCTAATGGCATGCTCTGTAACACTTAATCTATCTTTAGTATTCCAGAAAAAGTGCCTTTCTCTGTTCAGTTATTGTCTTCAGTTTGCCGAGTAACAGTCACATAGCATCAAGGCCGTCCAGCAACTTGTCAGTCTCAAATGCTTTCAAATACACAACTTGCTTCTCTTAGTCAACATTATTAAAACTTACGGTAACAATGACGTATGTGCATTCAGTTTCCAGAATTCCTTACAAATAAAAGCAGAGCTTCTCCATAAGGTTATTTTGTCATATCATGAACAGCAATAGCAGCAATATATGAGTTTGTTTCAGAATAAGAATATGAAATAGGACAGATAGTACATCTGCACGATGGCATCAGTATACAGAGGAGTTTACATCTCTTAGCAACTCACTGGGTTCTTTTTAAAGGAATCTGTATTCTGAGTGAGTGCCCAGCTTTACCTGAACCATCGTGGAATAAGGTACACTAAAAAGAAGATTGAGGAGTGTTCCTCAGAGTTCTTTCCAGACTTGTGTACCACATGAACAGTTATTTTTGATGGCACAAACTATACAGCACAGTATTAAGGCTGCTGTATCATTCTATAAAGGTGGTGTATGTCAATGGTTTTAAAAAGGCAGTGGATAATACTGTAAATTCATCATGACAGTGCACAATGACAGAAGGACATATGAATATTTTAACTAGAGAGGTACGGTTTCTTGGCTTACACAGTCATGTTTGTTAGACTGAAGAGAAAACCACAGAACTACAAGTCATAAACTGAGATGTGAGTATATGTAAAAAGAGGTAAATATGAAACTAATGAATTAATAAAGAGAACAAAACTGGATGACTGCAAATGTTTTCACAGCAGCGGATGGGATGACATCCATTATGAAGCATGAGATGTAAGTGAACATAGACAGATGTTGTAGAAGGGATACTCACAGTGCTAACTAGCAAGCATTTAAAGGAGCATGGAAGGCAAGCACAGGCTAGGCAGAAAGTCTGCCCTACTACCAAAAATACAAATCACAAAGAATTGCAAACAAAGGTAGCAAGGAGGAAGGCACAGTATAAGCAGTGAGAGAGGACCTACAAACACTGCCCAACAATATGTACATAATAGCAAGGGGTGCACATGTGACAAGCAGGCAATGGGATTTGTAAGTGGGAGGAAATTAGAGCAGACACAGCCAAAGCAGCCATGTTACCAGGCCAAGAAACCCCCAGACATACGGTCATACAAATTAAACAACAGGAATGAGATTGTACAGCCATGTGAAATCAACATAGACCCCCCCATATATACTGCATGCACATACAGGTCAAGTCTAAAGGGTCTGGAGCACAGTCACACCGCATGGGGAATAAAGATTAGAGAGAGCATAGCACTTGTAAATGACCACTGTATAGACTAAATGAACTGATAGAAAGAGATGGGAATGTAGAGAATGTGTTCTCTGGGCTTTGAGTATAGGCACTGTCTATTAAATACACTTCACATTCATGGAGTCAGGGCCTCCACGAGGTGAACAGTAGGATGGCCAGTACCACTATAGTGAAGGGAGAGATGTGCAAGTGCTTGTGCAAAGTGTGCAGTGAATTCTGATCAATGCATTAGCATGAGAGGTAAAATCCTGACCAGGATAAGTAAGCAGATGTGAGGATAGGAATAACCACTCAAGGAATGGCAGGTCTTGGGCTGTTATAGTTTCCTAAACTTGGCAATGCTGCACATAAAATCTGGAGTACTGTAGTGATCACAGTTGGCAAGCATGGTCAGTAGCAACTATTTGCGCAACTACCTAGCCTTCCTCTGCCTGAAAGTTAATAATATAGGTTGAATGGGCTGCTACTGCCTGACGTTTTCATCCACAACATTTGTTGACAGCTGTTCCTGCACACCGGGCTGATCCATGACAAGCAAAGTGCCGTGCTTTCTACCAGCCATGCACACTCTGATAGCAGTATGGGTAGGAGGAAGGACCTTATGCTTTTCCTCTGGAGGATGGTGAATATCATAGTTTGGTGTGGCAGGGAAGACATGACACAGTTTCTTCCTACCTTTCCTAGACAAATAACATTCCTTGGACCGTACTGCCCTTATACCAAACTCATCTGACACAGAATCATGCAACTTTCGAAATGCCACTGGCAAATTTCTTGGTAATAAGAAGGCTCAGACTGCCAAGCACTTAAGCTGCAGGAGAAAAAAAAAATAATCCCTCATCCAGGGGCAAGGCATGCAGATTATATTGAGTACCATATTTTCTGGCAGAAATGGAAACGGCATCCTTTGTTTACTGCATTAGGCAGTTACACACTATTGGATGAATGCCACCTCTGGAAATCACAAAGCAGAAGGCACAAGAATACAGGCAGACTGACTATCCACCAAAATCAGTAGACAGTGCAAGAAGATCTGCTACTGAATCAACAGTTTAATTTTTATGAGTTTGTAGTATGGAGTACATATTTTGCCATGGCAGGTGGTAATGTTAATGTGAATGATAAATAGCTGTGAAATAGCAATTGCTGTCACTCCATCAGCCTGAGGTATTCATTAATGACATAAGATTTGAGACTGTAAAATGATGATGTAGCTTTAATTCCACTCAAAATGGCAACATATTTAAAGCAGTTTCTGTTACAGCTTCTTCTTTTCAACTGAGACTCCTCCCAGTCTAGTGTCATTACCTCATTCTAACCAGTACAGGGAGAACATTTGAGAAGGCCAATCAGCTTAGTTTCTGCTACTCCTTTCTCTCTTTCCACTAAAAAAAAAAAAAAAAACTTTTTCTAAGCTTGTTTCCTGCCTTTCCTGTGGGTAGTCTAGCCTGGATATAGATTTGCTGTGTCCAGAACTATTTGTAGGCTTCTAGGGCCCAAGCCTTTCTGTGTTGGAGGGAAGCCTTCTAGCTTAATTTTGTTTCTTAGAACTAGCCAGTTTTTTGTTTCAGCACTTGTTCAGAACTTATTGTAAGCACTAAATAAGCTACAAATTACTACAGCACTCAACTTTCCTCACTGTCTAGAGGAAAACAGTTTCTAGTACTTAACAAATAAGCACCTATCCAGGCATGTCTAAGGGTCAGCCCCAAGTGTTTTCTCCTGTCTACCTGATGAATCTGGGCATCTTGGGGCAATGCAGTAATTGCCTCATGTACACAGACAACCCTCTCCTCCTACCACCCAACACTACAACCTGTGAGAGATGCACTTATATAGCCAAACTGGAAGCAAAGCTCTCTTCACCCAAGACTGGACTAGACAGTCAAGAGGAGAAGGTAAACACTTGCACCACACCACACTCAGCACATAGTCCCTCAAAACCTACACCACCAAAACACACACATAGAAACACAAAACACACACCTACATTCGGAGGCTCTCAGTAAAAACCTGCCCAAGCAACAGGGACCTCCAAAGCAGAAACACAAGCAACCTCCACCCCCAACACAACCCAAATGACACCTAGCCCACAAACTCAGTGTGCCACTCAACCACAGCCCATAAGACATAACAACGTACCCAACACTCTAGTCATAGGTGACTCTATAGTCAGGCACACTGATGTTCCACTCACCAGGCGAAACAAGGAGAAAGTTACTGTTAGCTGCCTGTCGGGTGCCAGGATCCGCCACATAATGCATGCACTCAGGTCACTCCACAACAAGTACAAATATGACTCTGTCACTGTCCATGTTGGTGTGAATGACCTGAGACGTACCTCCTTGGACTACATGAAAAGGGACATGGAGGAGCTGTCCGATCTTGTAGCCCAGGCAGGTATGACCCTAGCCCTGAGTAGCATCCTGCCATCACCCAGAATGATACCACAGTACAAGGACAAAATGATTGACTTCAACAATTGGCTAAGCTTCTGGTGTCATTCTAAGGGGATCCAGTATCTGTCTGCCTGGGATGACATGATCGACAAGCCACGGTGCTTTGCCAGAGATGGCCTGCACCTGTCGCCCCTGGGATTCCGGATACTGGCTAAGGCTCTAGCCACCCCTATAGTGCCTTTTTTAGGCAAGGTTCAAATTACAAATTCACCACCCTAACAGGTACAGGCAAGAAGAATCTGAGGGTATTGCTATTCAATGCTAGAAGTCTAAACCTCAAAATGCACTCTCTCGAGGCACTCCTTAAAATGGAGAACATCGACATCTGTGCAGTGACAGAGACCTGGTTCAAGGCTCCAGAGAGTACCCTTGCATTACCAGGCTATAATTCATACCAACCTTTCGGCCACCTAACCTGGACCGAAACACTAAAGGCGGAGGCGTGTCCATATTCATTAAGGATATCCACACCTCCAGGCTAGTTGCTCAGCATAATGCATCCGAGATTATCCAAGTGCAACTAACTCTGGGCAAGACCGCAATCCAAATTGTAGCTTGCTATAGATCCCCCACCATGCCCCAGGATTCCCACTCCTCATTTCTTAATACACTGGAAAATATTAGGGTACAACTTAACACCCTAATAATGGGCGATTTCAACTACCCTACCATTAACTGGGAGCTCATGTACCAACTCTTGTGCTCAACGTTTTCTGGAATTCATAAATTACAATGCCATGGATCAACTTATCCACACCCCCACCAGGGGCAGCAATATCCTAGACCTGGTTATTACCAACATGGGCAACCGGTGCTCCACACCAGAGGTCAATTCCTCGTTGGTCAGATCCGACCATAAGCTAATCACCCTAGACATCCACATCACTCCCCCACCCCCCATTAGGGAAACCACAGTAAAAAATTTCTCCAAAGCCAACTTCACGCTTCTTAAGACAGAAGTGGCAAACTTCACGAC
Organism: Protopterus annectens; assembly: GCF_019279795.1. Lineage (NCBI taxonomy): Eukaryota > Metazoa > Chordata > Ceratodontiformes > Protopteridae > Protopterus > Protopterus annectens. Next base: position 222,933,723 of record NC_056727.1, read on the forward strand.
ACCCATGCTGACGGACAATAGAGGTATGACTGCTGAATCCTACACAAATGCAGTTTATAAGCACTTACATGAGTGCATGGATCGTGCAATCCCTAACAGAACCAAGATGCTATCCTCCAAAAAAAAGGAAGCCAATCTGGTGGTCCCCTGCCATAAATAAACTCTACAACAGAAGAAAGAAACTGTTGCAAAAAAAGAGTAAAATCCCATGATTGAAGAAACTCCCTGGTCAGCTTCAGTAAGAAGCTGAGATCCCTCATATAATCCTCCAAAGCTAGTTATGAAAACAAAATCGCCACCAACTCTAAAGACAACCACAAAGCATTCTATAGCTATGTCAGGAATCTCAATGGCAACACTCAGATCTGCTCTGAGTTACAACACAATGGCACTAAATATACAGAACCAACGGATATTGCCAACATCCTGGCAGATAGGTTCAGTGCTAACTTTACCTCTCTGTCATCCCCTAAAGGGCCCATCTCTATACCAGAAGAATGCAAAGTTCCTGTAATCACGGCTCCACAGGTAAAAAACACACTATCCAAAGCCAAGAACACAGCATCCATGGGACCTGACGACATCCCAGGCTGTTTTCTACATGAACTACAGAACGAACTGGCACCCCACCTAAGTACCATGTTCAATCATAGCCTCACCTCAGGCTATGTGCCCACTGAATGGCACACAGCTACAGTTATCCCACTCCACAAAGGGGGAGCCACCACAGACCTCGGAAACTACTGCCCCATTAGCCTAACGAGCCTGGTCTGCAAGGCTATGGAGTGTATTATCATGGAACTTATAAACAATGATATTGGTAATCTCCAAACTCAGGACCCCATCCAGTTTGGGTTTGTAAAAGGCAGATCATGTCTCCTAAACCTGAGTGACTTCTTTGAAGCAGTCACCAAAGCCGTAGATGAGGGTAAGGTGGTTCACACAGCCTATCTAGATCTCGCCAAGGCTTTTGACACTATCCCCCACTCTGGAATTATAGATAAACTCACTAAACTAGGTATAAATCCCTATGTCACAAGATGGGTTGCCAACTGGCTCACTGACAGAACCCACACTGTGAAAGTAGCAGACTCCAAATCCAGCTTCAGATCAGTGACAAGTGGAGTACCACAGGGTTCAGTCCTGGGTCCTCTCCTGTTTGGTATCTACTTCTCTGAAGTACAGGCCAACACAGAAGGTCTTTATTAACAAGTTCGCAGATGACTGCAAACTAGGAGCCATAATCAAAACTCCAAAAGATGTGGACATCCTACAAAAGGGCCTTGCTGAGACAGATACCTGGTGTCAAAGCCATGACCTCAAGCTCAATGCCAAAAAGTGCATTGTCATTCCTTTTGGTAAAAACTCAGTACCCATGAACTACCACATAGGTGGTAGTCTACTTAACACTGAAAGTGTGATAAGAGACCTTGGGACACAGGTAGACAGTAGTCTCTCCTTTGATAATCACATCGCCACAGTAGTCAGGAAATCCTTCTATGTGGCACACCTCATCACAAAAGGTTTCTCATCCAGGAAAAAAGAGGTTATTGTTCCCCTCTATTCGTCACTCATTAGACCCATTATAGAGTACAATGCCCCTTTTGGTATGTACCTCACAAGACATCTACAACAACTGGAAAGGCCACAGAAATACCTCACAAAGAGGATTACTGGCCTCAAAGAGATGCCCTATGCAGACCGTCTAAAAAAATTGCAGCTTTATTCCGTTACATATTGCCTACTCAGAGGCGATCTCTGCCTAACACACAAAGCTATGTCAAACCCAGAGCTTTTAGACATGCTCCACTTAAAGAAATCCCAATCCCTATGAGCTACATGCTCTAGGGACCTAAACCTCATCACCACAATAAACAGAACATGCTGGAGGGATAGATTCCTGTCCCAGAGACTTCCCATAGTCTGGAACAAACTACCTATCTATATCAAGTAAAGCTCCTCATTAGCACTGATTGGATGGGAGACAGGAAATTCACCCCGGGGATCACTTCTGTGGCTCTGCTTGACAGTGGCACAGGAAAATAATTTTCTTGGGTGGCGAAAGCCAGGGTACCTTCGGCTACGCTTATATAGGCCCTAGGACCAGTAGCCTAGTACCTACCTATGAACCTATGAACCTATGAGAGAAAGGTGATATGCATTATCTGGGCACACCCCAGGATTCAATAAAGCCTACATGGTCATTTTTCACTGGGTGGGCATCGTACCATGGTGTGCACATGGCTGCGGATAGTTTTTGATTCAGTAAGTGCTGTGTAGAGGCACGAAACTCTGCACAAACACAGTAAACACTGAGGTATGCTAATTAAAGCATAAACAGCTGAATTGCGTGCTAATCGACCAATCCAACATGGTGGAGCTATTCAACAAGCTATAAAGCATCCGTGCAGACTCCATGCTGGTTTCCCCTGTGAATTCCAAAAATTTTGGAATACAGACATGGAAAGGAGTCTACAGTGACAGAATGTTAGGGCTGCTGCTGCTTTAACACATTTGTATGTGCTACAGGCTGAAGCCAATGCTGCTGCTGCTGCTAATAGGCCTAGGCTGAGAATGAGAAGCGTTTTCAGTCCCTGTTTAAGTTTTCATAACCTACATGACAAGGAACCTGTACAGCGCTACAGGGTGGACAGGGGAGGCACTACAGGAACTCTGCGACATCTGCTGTCCTCAACTCAGAGCCAGAGCCAATCGAGGGGAAACCATCACAGTGGAGATGAAGGTATGTGTAGCCCTAACAATCTTAGCTAAGATACCTTTCACCGACCAACATGGGGCATGCTGGGGGAATGTCACAGGCATCAGCATCCAGGATCCTCCACCAATTCCTGAATGCTATGCTTCCATATGCCAGTGACTACATATATTTTCCCTGCGGTTCTGAAGAGAGGGCCAGAAATATGCAGGATGTCTACCATGTAGCACACTACCCTGAAGTATTGGGTGCCATAGATTGCACACATATAGAAATGTAGGCACCACTCAGGGAACAGGGTAGGTTCTATATTAACAGAAAGGGCTACCACTCTATAAACTTCCAAGTTATAGGTTCATGGGTTGGTACTAGGCTATCAGCCCTAAGGCCTATACAAGCCTAGCCATAACGATTTCCTGGCTATTTCTTACCACAGTATTTACTTCCCTGGACTCCTGTCTAGCAGGGTGACTGACGTGATCCCCGGGGTGAATTTCCTATCTCCAATCCAATCATCAAGATTCCTTTTGAAGAGGGCTAAAGAGGTGCTCTGCTTGACATGTATGGGCAGTCTATTCCAGTGTGTGGGGAGTCTCTGGGTCAGGAAACCTATCCCTCCAGCATGTTTTGTTCATTGTGATGACAAGGTTTAGATACCTGGAGCGTGTGTCTCTGAGGGATTGAGATTTCTTTAAGCGTATCATGTCCAACAGCTCTGGGTTTGACATGGCCTTGTATGTTAAGCAGAGATCGCCTCTGAGTAGACGATATGCGACAGAGTATAGGTGGAGTTTTTTTAGACGGTCAGTATAGGGCATCTGCTTTAGGCCTGTGATTCTTTTAGTGAGGTATTTCTGCGGCCTTTCCAGTTGTTGCAGACATCTTGAGCGGTACATACCAAACGGGGCATTGTATTCTATAATGGGTCTAATGAGCGATGAGTACAGTGAGACAATTACCTCCTTTTTTCTGCATGAGAAGCCCTTAGTGATGAGGTGTGCCACATAGAAGGATTTCCTGACTGTTGTGGCGATGTGGTTATCGAAGGCGAGACCACTGTCCACCTGTGTCCCTAAGTCTCTTATCACACTTTTGGTGTTTAGTGTACTGCCACCTATGTGGTAATTCATGGGTACATGCTTTTTCTCTAAGGGGATAACTATACATTTCTTGGCATTGAGCTTGAGCTCATGGCTCTGGCATCAAGCATCTGTTTCTGTAAGGCCCTTTTGTAGAATATCCACATCATTTGGGGATTCAATAATGGCTCCCAGTTTGCAGTCATCTGCAAACTTTGTTAGCCATAGTCCCTTAAAGTTGGCCTGTACTTCAGAGAAGTAGATGCCAAACAAGAGTGGTCCCAGGACTGAACCCTGAGGTACTCCACTTTTCACTTGTCTGGAGCTGGATTTGGAGTCAGCTACTTTTACAGTGTGGGTTCTGTCAGTAAGCCAGTTGACAACCCATTGAGTGATATAGGGATTTATGCCCAGCTTAGTAGGTTTATCTATGATTCCAGAGTGAGGGATGGTGTTAAAGGCCTTGGCGGGGTCCAGATAGGCTGTGTGAACCACCTTACCCTCTTCCAAGGCTCTGGAGACTGATTTGGAGAAGTCAATCAGGTTCAGGAGGCAAGATTGGCCTTTCACAAACCCAAACTGTGTGGGGTTCAGTGTTTGAAGGTTGCCAATGCCTTTGTTTATAAGTTCCATGTCAATACATTCCATGGCCTTGCAGATCAGGCTCGTCAGACTGATGGAGCAGTTGTTTCCGGGATCCAAGGTGGATCCCCCTTGTGGAGTGGGATAACTGTAGCTGTGCGCCACTCAGTGGGCATGAAGCCTGAGGTGAGGCTATGATTAAATATGACACTTAGGTGAGGTGCCAGTTCATTTTATAGTTCATGTAGTACACAGCCTGGGATGTCATGTGGTCCCAAGGATGCTATATTCGTAGCTTTGGAGAGTGCGTTTTTTACCTATGTAGCCATTATTACCAGAATTTGGCAATCTTTCGGTATTGAGATGGGCCCTATAGGGGATGAGAGGGGGAGGTGAAGTTTGCACTGAATCGATCTGCCAGGATACTGGCAATATCCTTGGGATCAGTATATTTAATGCCATTCTGTTGTAGCTCAGAGTAGATCTGAGCATTGCCATTTAGATTCTTCACATAGCTATAGAATGCCTTGTGGTTGTCTTTGGAATCTTTGGCAATTTTATTTTTGTAACTAGCTTTGGAGGATTTTATGAGGGATCTCAGCTTCTTACTGAGGCTGGTAAGTGAGTTTTTCGCATCCTGGGATTTTCCTCTTTTCTGCAGCAGTTTCTTCCTTTTGTTGTAAAGTTTGTTTATGGCAAGGGACTACCAGATTAGCTTCCTTTTTTTGGAGGAGAGCGTCTTGGTTCTATTGGGGATGGCACGATTCATGCATGAGTGGATGTGCTCATACAGTGCCTTAGTGTCCGATTCAGCAGTCGAACTTTCAGTTCCCATCTGCATGGGTGTCATGAAATTTGTCACTTCTGACTTCAGTAGCATTAAGTTGGCTTTGGAGAAGTTTTTTATGGAGGTTTCCTTACTGGGGGGGTGGGGTTGGGACGTGGATGTCAAGGGTGATTAGCTTATGGTCAGACATGACCAATGAGGGGGTGACCATAGGTGTGGAGCATTGATTTCCCATGTTGGTAATGACCAGGTCTAGGATACTGGAGCCTCTGGTGGGACTAAGGATTAGTTGATCCAGGGCGTTGGAATATAGGAATTCCAAGAACCGTTGGGCAAAGGTGTTGGTACATGAGCAGTTTTCCCAGTTAATGGCAGTGTAGTTGAAATCACCCAGTATTAGGGTGTTTGATTGTATCTTAATATTTTCCAGTATGTTTAGAAAGCTGTAGTGAGAATCTTGGGGAATGGTGGGGGATCTGTAGCAAGCTACAGTTTGGATTGCAGTCTTACCTAGTGTTAGTTGCACCTGGAGAATTTCAGATGCATTGGGTTGGGCAACTAGCCTGGTGTTGTGAATATCCTTGGTGAATATGGACACTCCTCCACCTTTAGTGTGTAATGCCAAGGGAATAATCTTGAAAGTGTGTGTTGGTAAACCTGGCAGTTACCACCATTCACATATCTGGCACATCTGCCAACTGTACCAGATGTTTGCTAGGGGGGATATCCCACATGATCATTTACTCGGGGATGCAGGCTATGCACTGGAACCATGGCTGAGGACACCATCTGAAATGCACACACCCATGATTGAATGCCATAACGAGACATATGCTCAAACCAGAAATAGCATAGAGAGTTTGGTTGGGCTGCTGAAATCACATTTCCTGTGTCTAGATACATCTGGGGGAGCCCTGCAGTACAATCCATGGACATGTACATTAATATTCACAGTATGCGCCATGCTACACAGCATCATCTTGAGGAAACAGCTTCAGCAGGATCAGCAAGGAGAAAGGGCACACATCACACCACCAATGCCATGGTCGCCCCAGCCACAGGCAGATGGGGAATCAGTGGGGAACCACCAGCTGCTGTGGGTGTAGGCAGATGTAGGGGTGCTTAGTATGTCCTTGCATTGGCCAAGGGACAGCGCATAGCACTCACCACCTAGGGGCCTAGAACTTTCCTCCTACTTACATACATATAGTAAAACTGATGCCAGGCAACTCACACAACCTTTACCTCCCCATGTATTGGCTGTGTACTGCTTGCATCAGACAGAGTCAGCCCTAAACTACAATCATGTCAACTGCTGCATTTAGAAGGTAAGTCTCAAACCTGGAGTGTATTGTGTAATAATTACAAATGACTGGCATATCCTTGTGTCACACTAACTGATACTGTAAGCAAGTAAAAGGTGGGAGATTGTTACAGAAATTACCTTAACATGTGACATCAGAGATATGTGTGACTTATTGTGTTCAGTATTAAGTAGTGGGGCTCAGGCATCAAAGATTCACACAGTCATACCCCTCAAAAGTACTGATGGTCACTGTATGACGCACTTTAGCACCATACATTTGTAATGGAAAGTCATTAAAGAGAGAAGTTAGAAAGTAATGTTACACATTGCAGTTTCTGACTTCACAACCCTCACAAGATCATTCACAATAAAGTTGGGAAATGTTGATGCTATCAATTGTGTAACTTTCCAAGGTCAGTATATGTCAAAGGTAAAATTACTAGACACCACAAATTCAGATATAGTAAGCACTTTAAGTCAGATATGCACCCTAAGCATCAGACACAAAGCTTATGTATCCCTGAATACAAAAGATAGAAAACAGGGATATGGCTCAGTTATCATCACTTGCACAGGGTGTTGTGTGGGGGAGTAGGAGGCCTAGGCTGACACCAAAGGTCAGTGATTATGTAGCTGGCAGACATCTGGATAAACCAATAAATGGCCAGTGAGACAAAATTAGTTTGAAGCTGCACAGCTGAACAATGTAGCTGTTGTGTGTGTCTGTAGGTATCCTCCAGGTGAAATTGGTGTGTGAGAGTCTGCATGGTCACAGCCAAGCTCTGTGTTGGCTCTACATCTTGGTATATTGCACAAATGTGAGCCATGCATAATAGAGGTGGCAGTTCATCGTTGTGGTCCCAAACCATGAGAACTGGCTCTGCCAAGAGTTACACTGGCATGTCAATGCCCACAGTCAAATCCACTGCTGCTTCCTGAATGGGACTTATGTCTGTTGGACAAGTTCCCTTCATGGAGATGCCCAGGACCACGACTCCATGGCCTGCCACATCTGGGTGTGGACAGCACACTCACTGATGGTGCAGTACTGCAACTATGGGAGTGTGAGCAGCATACCTCTTGACCTCTCAGAAAGACAAATCTGGACAAAACCTGACAAAATGGGGGAAAAAGGCCCAAAAATAGGGACAGATTTTAAATATTGTTCTAATAAACCTAGAAAGTTGCTAGAATAACATGATCTGTTTTAACATGCATTTTTCTGAAAGATTTGAAGTCTGAAACTCAAATGTATGTCATTATTTAGTGACTTCAATCCTCTGATCATCCTAGTGATTTGCCAGAAAATCACAAATTTTATGAGGAACAGACCAGATATATGAGGTAAAAATATGGACATTCTGTGAAAATCTGTACAGTTGAGAGATATGGTGATTGGGCATGGCCACGTTGGCTGACAGCAGATGATGTGGCTGACCTATGCATATGAGGATGACTTTCTCCTCCCAGCAGATGTTCCATCACAGACACTCCACATTCCATGACAGACACCCCACATTCTAATGTGCCATTCACCCGATCCATGGAATCATCAACGTGGTGGAGGCATTCAAGCATGTCAGCCTGACCCAAATCTACATCCCTAAGCATTTGTCTGGAGCACCTATGGGAACATGCCTGTGCCTCCATGATGGCCCTAAACATATGTTGAAAGACACAGGAAGCGACACCTGCACTGAGTGGAGGGGGGACAGCAGACCACCTCTGAGCACCCCTAGCAACCCACCTGCATGGCACCTCTCCCACACTTTGCCTACAGCCAGACTCAATAAGCACTGAAGCCACAGTAACCACACTTCCCTGATCAATGGCCTCGCCCTTCACCTGTCCAGTATCTGTAGTGTCACTGGAATGGGTAGGCATAGACCTATTGGCTGTGTCCAACGGAACTGTAGGGAATGGCAGTATTTCAACCTCAGTGCCTCAGTTTGGCTACCGTCAGCATCAGAGTCTTCTGATACACTGACATCAGGTGGCAGAGGGCCCACACTTTCATTGGCATGATCACCTGTGATAAAAAGCAAGAAACACTGGACAAAATTAATACCTATACTACTGTAGTCCAATATATACTAACAAACTAACAGTGGTGCCACTATTACGAACAGTACAGCAATACACACAACATGCCTGACATCTACAGCACACGCTAAAATATTTCTTTCAAATGCTCATCAGTAGTGACATAAAAATGTTTGGCTTATCATCTTCAGATGGGAGTCTCCTCTGTAAGCCAGATGGGCCTGGAAAAAAGTTAAATAAGAGATAAGGGCAACACCATCACAATTAAAAGTAACACAGGTGGTAATACATTTACACCTTTGTATGTCCATTAACTATACTGTCAACAAGGATGTGTCTGTTAACTCAAACCTAAGCTAATAAATGTACCAATCTTTAATCCCTCCATAAAAATACATGTGACACAGAAGTAACATATTAATTTCAATTGTTTTACTATACAACAGTATTCAACAGTTGAGATAGTAAAGCTGACCTGGAAGCTCCTCGTGGGTTGTGCTTGCTATCTCTGACACTGTTGCTTCCACATCCAGGACATGCTGTACTGCACTTGCCTGTGAGCTGTCTGGATCCTTGATACTGGCCAGGAACTCTTCATTGGGTGTTAATGGTGGTTCCCAGCAGGCCCTTCTCTGGTACCCATCTGCAACTGCTCTCCTCTGTGCAGACATGATCATGTCAGTGACCCTGTGGCACATCTGCTCATATGTCCTGCTGTTGCCACCCATGGCATTCAGATCTGCAACTATCTGTTGCCAAATTTGCATCCAATGTACCATATCCCCCTGTCCCCTTTCCAGCATCTCTCTGTCCCCTTTCCAGTGGAAATGCACCATGTTGTCTAAAGGCATCCACAATGGCCTGGTTCTTAGCATCAGTGAAGGGTGGTCTCCGTGGATTGACAAACCTGGGTGGCATAGTCCTAGATGTCCAATAAGAGAACAGAAGGGTACTACACATACGTATCACATAAGTACTGAATAATTGTTTCTGGATAAAACAGAAAAGGTAGCTAATCAGTAATACCCTCTGTAGAAACATACAACAGTCTATAGATGTGAAATACAAACAACAGGCAGGATGCAAAACAATGAGAGTAACAAGAGGACCATATCCTTGTTTTTGCCATAACTGTAACTCACCTTTGCTCCCCTTCCAGAAAGAACAGGAAAATGACACATTTTGATAACAAACCATCTTTGAAATGCTAAATGTTCTATCAAAGGAACTGTCCCTGGAAACATTTGCACATATTTATCACATCATATTCCATTTTCATGTATTGGCAATCATGTATACCTCTGAAATGACTTGACAGACATGTCCATGCGATCAGTACACTTTTAAGTAATGCATACAGATAAAAGTGTAAAGTCCTTTGCTTCAAAATTTTCTTAAATATGTTCCAGCCTATTCAGTATGTAGCTGGCCAAATGGAGGCATACCTTCTGAAGTTCAGTACTGCTCTGTGCAGATATATCCCAAAGTAATATTGTATATTTAGTCTTCTCCACATAAACAAGTCTCCTCACCACCAGTTTGCCTAGCTACATGGTTGCCTTTTTATATGGTGTAGATTTAGGGCTGTTAGCATGGTGAATATGCAAATGAGGTGTAAACTCATTAGAATTAGTGAATTCCAAAAAAATTGGATCCATGTAAGGATGTAAACATAGTGCAGGCACTCCCTCAGTGTTTGGTTTTAATGGATTGCAACTGTGACTAATTAGTGTTGGGAGAAGAAGACAACAGCACTGCAGGCTGCCTTACTTATATTGGGTGTGTAAGGTTAGAGCTACAAAATGTTAGATGTAAGGTTGGAAATGTAAGTGAGCAGCACACAATTCACAGGTTGTGTTCCTTAATATCCAACCTGCCCTTTGTTTGTTGGCAACCGCATATGGTATTATTTCCACTTAATATCCTCACACATTTTAAGGCCAATGATGTAGAATGGCTTACACACTGCATGTCTCAGATTACTGCTCAAATAAATAAAGAATGGCCAACAAACACAGAATTGTAAGACAGAGCTATATATTTGCAAGCAATAATCATGATAAGTTGTGTTATCCTTAGGTGCACTACATCCAAAACTAATATAATAAATGTACAAATAATACTTGTATGGTTCGATATCACTGTAGATGCTGTTGCAATTGGTTGTGGGCATATTGAGTTAAGTTCTGTGCTGAAAATCTGTTTGTGTGGCAAAGAGGAGTAAGGCACCCATCCTGTGTTCTGAAGGAGCATTGGAGTGAGACTTCAAATCCAGACCTATGTAATAATATCTCATGTGTGCTAACATTTACTAGTGTGTATGTCAAAGGTTGCTTTTCCCCATTGCAGCTATGTCACCCTTTTCTTTCTTTTTTTTTTTTTTTTTTGGCCAGTGTTTGCAAAATGTGCCACTTAGCACAAGCATGGGAGATGGAGAAAAATGAATGTCAGGTTTGGCTGTGCATATCTGGTTTGCACGAAGTACAGCAGTGCACAAACTGCACCACCCAGGAAGCAGACATGATCCAGAGAACCAAAAACAGAAACCAGATGAATTCAATTAATACTATTGGGCATTGCGCAAACTTGGTAAGCAACTTAAGACATTAAGAATGATTAATAAAATAGGGAATATCATGTAACTAATCATGTGGCAGCAGGTGTAAGTGTAGGGCTGGACAACAGATGGTCCTGTGTTCTAGTACAGGGTGTGCAACCCTTGTTTTACTGTTGTGACATTGCAGTTTATAGCAATGAACTGCAACACAGAGAAATGTTTTCTTAAGTTTCTTGTGGCAACAGGTGTAAGTGTAGGACTGACATAGACATGATCCTAGGTTTGAATACAGCATATTCCATACACTTTTACTGTTGTTCCACTTCTATTTATAGTCACTCTCACTTATAATACTTGACATAGTGTAGCTGATATTAATTATATGTACGCAGGCTGAGACACAAGTATTGTGCCAGTTATGTATGTATTTATCTATGCATTATCACATTTATTATCAAATATATGACTGTGGGTATACTGTGTACTATATTCCTGTAAGTATATTTCTGCTATCTGGACTAACATGGCCTTTATATTTGTCTAACACACATACACAACTGCCTATACATTTAATAACCTTGAAATTGTTTTACTTGCCACCGTTGTGCTCCTCTTACAATTGCACAAACGTGATGCTTGGAGGTACACACTGCCAAGCACTGTGTTTGCACAATGGTAAGCGGAGCACAACATTCTCAAACAGTGTTCTCGCTTTCAGTAAACGCAATGACTAGAATTGGCGGGAAAGCATCATTCTTCATTTCTCTAGATCCATGGCAGATGTGACAGGTGTTTGTGGGGAAGGTGTCAGGTTTAGGGCACAGAGATGGGGTGTTCAGGAGTTCAAGACTGTTATTGGACTCCTAGTTAAGAACTACAGTGGCAGGCTTCTGCAGGAGGACTATTCTGGTTCCCAGTATAAGTGTGGGGAGCTTGGGATAGTCTAGCCTGGGATGCAACCAGTGCCACTAGTATCCTGCACACTGGTAACCAATGTAGGCATCACTACATTGACCTATGGAGAAGGAAGAGGGATACCTTCAACTGTTGGATCAGGGAATTTAGGACTGTGGACATCCCACTCCTGTGTAAGTATCAACTACAGAGATTACTTGTAAGACTTAGAAGCTGAATATAGGCAAGACTGGTATTCCTAATGGTTTTTGTTCTATTATGTTCAGTTTTTTCCACAGCTGCCCATGATTGTGAGGTAAACGTCCATACCCATGGGGCTAGACTGGTGAGGATGAGGGAAGTATGTGGCATATATGCAGCAGAAGAGTAGTGTTATTGTAGCATTAAAAGATGAAGATAGCTTTGTTGATATTTTATAGAGTTGTATCAACTTGAGCATGGATATCTCAACTGTAAAAGCAAGTAAGAATGCAGTAGTCTGTAGCACAAACCAAGAGTACAATATTAGACTTTAAGCAGAGATTGTGGGTTCAAATACCACACTTTCCAATTATACTATACTGATAATTCTTCAACTATATTTAAATTAAATTCAAACCTCTATACCAGTGGCACAAATGTCCTGCTGTAAACTGTAATCTGTATAATTGGAACATGCATATGTACAATAACTGCAAACTAGGAGCCATAGTCAAGTCCCCAAATGATGTGGCCATCCTACAGAAGGGCCTCGTTGGGACAGATGCCTGGTGTCAGAGCCATGACCTCAAGCTCAATGCCAAAAAGTGCAGTGTCACCCCTTTGGTAAAAACTCTGTACCCATGAACTACCACATAGGCAGCAATCTACTTAACACTGAATGTGTGATAAGAGACCTTGGGACCCAGGTGGACAGAAGCCCCTTCTTTGATAGTCACATCGGCACAGTAGTCAGGAAGTCCTTCTACATGGCACACCTCATCATAAAAGGGTTCTCATCCAGGAAAAAAGAGGTCATTGTTACCCTCTACTCGACACTCATTAGACCCATTATAGAGTACAACGCCACTTTTGGAATGTACCTCACAAGACATCTGCATCACCTGGAAAGGCCACAGAAGTACCTCACAAAGAGGATTACTGGCCTCAAACAAATGCCCTACACTGACCGTCTCAAACAACTCCAGCTTTACTCTATAGCATATCGCCTACTCCGAGGTGATCTCTACCTAACATATAAAGCTATGTCAAACCCAGAGCTGTTGGACATGCTACACCTCAAGAAATCCCAATCCCTCTGAGCTACATGCTCTAGGGAACTAAACCTTGTCACCACAATACACAGGACATGCTGGAGGGATAGATTCCTGTCCCAGAGACTTCCCATACTCTGGAACAGGCTACCCATCTATGTCAAGCAAAGTTCTTCATTGGCACTCTTCAAGAACAATCTTGATGAGTGGATGGGAAATAGGAAATACAGCCCGGAGATCACTTCTGTGTCTCTGTTCGACAGTGGCACAGGAAAATAACTTTCCTGGGTGGCGTACGCCAGGGAACCTTGTTGGCTTGGCTTACGTAGGCCCTTGGGCCAATAGCCTAGTACCTACCTATGAACCTATATATGCACATGTCAAAGAGTACGTGCTGCAATCTGTAGTATAGTGTGTATCTGTTAGGGGTGGTAGTCTTAAAAATAAAACTTAAGATAATAGACTCAAATAATTGTATCAATGCATTGTATGTCACTTATGAAGGTACTAATCTTATCTCTATTTTTCTCTCACCCCAACCCTTATCACTCTTTATTTATTTTATTCTTTTATTTTTGTATTTTTATTTTTTAATTTTATTATGTGTCATCAAAATGTGTCCATATCATCCAAGTGTACCACATCACTAACTGCTCCACAGCACAGCAGGGTAGGCCTGTCCCACAGGATTCACCTGCCCCGCCCTCCAGCACTGTTGCCCAGCACCTCTGGGAACCAACCTGCAGCACCACTTCTGCTGGCCCTGCACTACCTTCCGCCTCAGGTAGTCCTGTCCTGGAGGCTGGTCTAGTGGTAATCTCCGGGAGCAGCGGTGGAGGTGATGATTTTATCACCCATGCTGAATTGCCTTGAATGGTGCATAGGGTTGGGTACCGCACTGTTGATGCATGCCTACACCAACTGAAGTGGCTGCTCTCCCTCATTTTGCAATGTACCAGGAGGAGGAGAAGGAGACGTTCAACACTCTAGCCAGTGGCAGAGGTGGCAGTGATGAAAGTCCAGTGGGTGAGGACTCAATTCTCACTGTCACCCAGCTTGACTATCATGGGTTCAGGATGTCCCAACCCTCATCCTAATTATGGTGTCCCCCAACCTTTTGTGTCCATCACCGTCCCTGTCTCTTGTCTTGTTTGTCTTGTCTGTCTGAAATTGCTTCCTCACCTACCCAACTTACCTCACCCAGACATTCCTACACCCCTTCCCCAACATTCCTCTCTCTCTCTCTCTCTCTATATATATACAAAAAAAAAATTCCATACAGAGCTCTCCATTTTGCACATGTGTCTTCATGACACACTTGATTCGGTCCAACTGGCTATACTAAATGGTTGTGGTGTGTTCACCCCTCTTTCTGGAGGTGGCAGTCCAAATATAGTTAATATTTTCCACATATTCACTTTACACTGTTAAAGAAATGGATAGCTATGGTTCTGTCTTATCTCCCTCCTGCACATTCCTGCTCTGCTTTCCATTTGTTCTTCCCCCTGCTTGTCCCCATTTCACAACTGGCCTATCTACTCATTTCACCTCTTTATCGCATTTTTGTGCAAAGGTGCACATTGTGCATGAATGATTAGCAGCAGTAAATGGCATCAATGTATTTAAAAGTATCAGATACAGAGGCAATATATTAGATGCACCTGTATTTCAACCCAGTACCATCTGGCACCAACAAGAAATGTATCAATGCATTAACACATTCTGCCACAGAGTCACTTAAACAACAAGTGTGTACTAACTGTCAGATTTTAGCAATGCAGATTGCATTTGCACACTGTTCACCTATGAGCAAATATGTGTATCTTGCATGCGTATACACTTTGCTAAGCATCATGCAAACCTGCTGCTCACAGCGCTATGGAAATGTACATATTATGCTGTATTACTGCTGTTTGCTGTCCATTCTCTGTGTATGACATAAACTTACATGTTTAAACATTACAAACTGAGGACCTAGTCTAACATTATGTCACATATTTACAATACATCCATCTGTTGCCACCCCCCCAAGCACTGCTACCCTGGTGTCTCAGTACTATTTCCACACATATATCAACCATAATATAAAATGCAATATCACAGGTTGTGTGCTATGAAATGCACATCAGTCTGGTAAGAAGCAGAACTGCAACTATTTACCCACATGCCTAAAAAGACGTATCTGCATGGCTAGAGAAGGAATCAGCATGAACCATATTCACAGGGACACAGGTGACCCTCAACACACTTGACCCTACCCATGTTGTTTTTGTCAAGGGTAGGTCTTGCAAATTGAACCTTGCGGATTTCTTGGAAATTGACCCCACAGACCTGGATTAGGGAATACAGAACATACCACCAATGTAGACTTATCCAAGGCCTTTGACACTATCCTTTGATTCATGTGTCATACTGAAGATCTTCCATGTGGGAATTAAGTAATACAATAATACAGGGATATGTAACTGGCCTACTGACATAATGGGTCCATATGAGATTCATTCCAAAAGTCTGACTGTTATATGGTTGTCACCATATGATCGAATTTTTTAAAGTTTGAACATTTTAACGGAGATCTCCATACAGTGTGGAATGGGAAGATTTCCCTAATCTGCACTGTAGTGCGATCTCGGAGTTGTTACATTTTAAGAGCGGGGGTGTGTGGGGGGCACAGCCCATCATGTGGGGAGTGCAGGGGGGCTTGCCCGCCTGCATATAATGTTCAGGTAGGTTATTTGTGTAGTTTTTTTTTTTTATTAGATTTTCGAACTTTTAAAAGTTCGATCATATGGTGTCGACCATATGACAGTCGAACTTTTGGAAGTTCATTTATCTAATATAGACCCGACATAACACACACTCTCAAAGTTAGGGACTGCATGTCCACCAGTAGCCAACTGCCTTTAGAATACCACAAGGATCTGTGATGGGCCTTCAACTGTTTGCAAACTACTTCCCTGAAGCCCAGGCAATAGTAGATGGCCTATGGTTTACTAAGTATACAGATGACTGGTAACTGGACACACTAATAGAGTCCCCCATTGATGGTTCATATTACTTAAGGGGCTGCCACACACAAATGATTAGTACCCTCCCAAGCTCAAACATAGTGTTGTGAGACTTGGGAACACATGTTGATAGCAATCTACACTTTCATCACTATGTGTCCATAGTGGTGACACACACATTCTGCATTGTGCACATCATACATATGAACAATACATCCAAGACCATGGTGGTCATACCTCTGCTGTACTCTACCCTTATCAGAGCAATAACTGAGTACTATGTTCCCTTCTGTTTGGGCCTCACCAGACACCTGCAGCAAATGGAGAAATCACAGGGTTGTACCTGGAAGACTCCAGGGCCTCCAAACGTCAAATACATGGAAAGCCTGAAAATCCTGTTACTGTACTGTTACTGCACTCAGTAACATGCAGGCTGCTGAGTGTTGACCTATGCCTGCCCTGCAGAGCAGTCACAGACCCTGCCCTACTGAAAATGCTGGACATCTGCAAATCAAATGGGACAACAAAAACTTGGCCAGTGGTTCTCAAACTAGCCTGCGACATAAACAGATCATGCTGGTGAGACAGATATATCTCACAGTGACTCTGACTTCTCTGTAATAGGCTCCCACTGCATGTAAATCAGTGCTCCTCAATGACCCTGTTCAAGCACAACCTTGACTACAGGTTGGGTGATTGTAAAGTCACCTCTGGGGTGGCACCTATGTCCCTCATACATAGGGCCAATTGGTACTGCTCACAAAATCACTCTGCTAACAATGGCCATCCAACTATGCTCAATGAGGGTACTTGTGTTTTTACACAACTAGGCTTCTAAACACCATAAGACCATTAGGCTAGTAGCTTCCTATGAACATATGAAGCTATGAGCCTATGGAGGTCTCCCAATATTTTGTAAATATAACAACAAAAAAGCCAGGGAATCCAAACGATAAATATTTATTCCATAAAAGCAATACAAAATAGCACCCTTGGCTTAATAGCCTTCTAGGAATAAAAATTACATTTCCTCATCCCTTAAATAACATAATAAAAGCACCTGACTCATCCAATTAAACAATTAAAATCAAATTTAAATTAGGAGCTTCCAATTACAATATACATTTAGACCAGCAGGGGTCAAAGTGCCATATTTTAAAATAAACAGTTTCTTTATACAAATGCTTACTTTTAATATCTAAGCAGCTATCGTACACAACTATTTATTTTACAAAATAGTACCCTTTAAATGCCCTAGTTCACAGTTATGATGTATTTTAAAATGTGTGGCCAAAGGACTCTCAAGCTTGGTATTTTTGCTCTTGTAATCTTAGCTTGAAAGCCCTCTTACTTTCCCCTATATAAAACAAATCACAAGAACATCTCAGTGCATAAACAATTCCTTCATTATTGCAGTAATGTCTCCCATTGGGTTTGAAAGTCAGACCATTATTTTTGTCAAAACAGTTTACAATGTACTTGCAACTTGAACAATTACAATATGCAAAGGTTCCCATATTTCTAGGCTCCCTCAACAAAATATTACCTGGTATAATAAAACTTACTATGAGCAATCATATCCTTAATATAACATCCCCTTTTAAATGATACCGAATGGGGTATCAAACATGTTAACAAATTCTCTGAGCTTTAACAAACAAAAAAAAAAACAATAAAACTTTATGATGTTAATCAGTTGTTCATTAAATATGTCAAATGTAGTACCAAAATATACTTTTTACGAATAGCTTTTTTTATTAGTGACTGACCTATTTCTGCCAGCTTTGTTTACTATGTCCATTCTTTGTTCATCTGAACCAATCCTATTTAATGATCTCTCCAACATTTCTTTGTCATACCCTCTTTGCAAGAACATATAAATAGTCTTATGTACGTCCATCTGTAGATCTATATTATCATTACATAGCTTATGAATACATAACATTTCACAATAGGGAAGTGCTTTAAGTAAGTGAGGAGGATGGCAGCTGTGTACATCTAGAAAGTGATTGCAGTGCCATCCTCAAATTTTTTATGGACTTTTGTTTTTACCTTGCTATCAGATAAACCCTCTAACTGAACATCCAAAAATATAATAGTTTTCCCATACTGAAGTCCATCAAATTTAAGAACAAAATTTACTATCCTGTAGGCTCTGTATAAAATCTAAAACTAATTCATAATCTCCTCTACATACAAAAAAATCATCAATATATCTATAATATTCTAATACATATTTTTGCATAAAATCCCATCTCTCTCTCTCTCTCTTTATATATATATATTCTACTTCAAATAGAGCCATGAATAAGTTAGCAAACATGGGGCAAAAGTTGCCCCCTTTATGGCTCCCTGTAACTGATGATAAATTACTTTATTAAATTCGGAATAATTATGTATAAAACAAAAATAAACTAATTCTATTATGTAATGAGCTACTGGACTATCCCTCAAAAATATTTTAAAGTTGCAATACCAAAGCTATGTTGAATGTTGGTATATAGACTTTTTATATCCACTGTAATCCAGTACTATATATCATTAGTCCGTTGTAAATCAGAGATGTTTTCTAAAAAATAAAACATATCCTTGATATAAGAGAGTAACTTCATAACTGAAGGTAACAAATATTTACGAAGCAATACACCTATACCATGCAGACAATAGCTACACACAGAAACAATGGGATATCTAGGAGGATTATACAAATCTTTATGGATCTTTTGTAAACAATATTTTGTCTCCCACATGGCCTGCTGATGTCATCTACTATAAATTCATCTGCAGTCTCATAAAAGTCAGACTTGTGCTGTGGTGCCTGCATAATGTACTGTGTTCTGTAGTTTGTGTACCTAAATAGGCAGGAGTTTTCTTCTCACTGCAGTCAACAGTAGGGTGTATGTTTGTGCTCTTGCTTGGCATTACAGAGAGTATTTTACATTAGCATGTGGGACACTGTTATTACCATATTCTCTTCACCAGATACTGCTGATGTCATCATATATAAAGTTGTTGTCTGAGACACTCCAAGTCAAATTTGAGCTATGGCACTTGCCTTAAATACAGAGTTCTGTAGTTTGTGTACCTTAGATAGGTAGGGTTCTGTTCTACCTCCAGTCAGCTCTGTGTGTGCATATGCTGCAGTTACCACTCCAATACCATGAACTGACAGTATTTTGATACTTCCTCATGCCTACAGATTAATTTTATGCAGGCCTCTAATTTCTTCTTTCCAACATGCACTGCTGATGTTATCCACTATAAGTTGGTGTGCAGCCTTGTAAAAGCCAGATTTGTTCTGTTGCACTTGTGCAAAGTTCTGTGGTCTGTGTACCTTAGATAGGTAGGGATTCTATTCTCACTGCAGTTAACTGTGTGTGTGAGCTGTTACTTGACATTACAGAGAGCATTTTACACTAGCATGTGGGACACTGTTCACTGTTATATTCTCCTCAATAGTTACTGCTAATGTCATCAGCTATAAAGTGTTGTCTGAGACACACCAAGTCAGACTTGAGTTCTGGAACTTGTGTAAAGTATTGGGTTCTGTAGTCTTACTTAGGTAAGGGTTCTCTTTTCACTGCAGTCAAGCGTGTGTGTGTGTGTGTGTGTGTGTGTGTGTGTGTGTGTGTGTGTGTGTGTGTGTGAGTGATTGTCTGACATTACAGACAGCATTTCACACCAGCATGTGAGACACTGATATATTCTCCTCAACAGACACTGCTGATGTCATCAGCTATAAAGTGTTGTCTGAGATACCCCAAATCAGACTTGAGCTGTGGTGATTATGCAAAGTACTGGGTTCTATAGCCTGTGTAATTAGATAGGGAGGGGTTTGTTCTCACTCAAGTGAACTGTGTGTGTGTGTGTGTGTGTGTGTGTGTGTGTGTGTGTGTGTGTGTGTGTGTGTGTGTGTGTGTTAGTGTCTAACCAGAAGAATAGAACAGTTACCACTCCAATCTCATGGATTGTCAGTATTTTGATGCTCACACATACCTACACATCCATTTCATGCAGGCCTCACAACTTCTTTTCTCCAACATGCACTGCTGATGTCATCCACTATAAGTTGGTCTGCAGCCTTATAAAAGCCAGACTTGTGCTGTGGTGCTTGTGTGAAGTACTGTAGTCTGTGTACTTAGATAGGCAGGAGTTCTATTTTCACTGCAGTCAACTGTGTGTGTGCGTGAGTTGTTGATTCCCATTACAAAGAGAAATTTACTCCAGCATGTGGGACACTGTTATATTCTCCTCAACAGACACTGCTAATGTCATCAGCTATATCAGATTTTTAGATATGCAGTACTCCCAACAGGGAAGGGTCAGAGACTAGCTTAGAAGCCAGGCAGAAGTCACCTCATGCTATAGAATAAAGATTACAGTGACATGGCTTTTAATTTATCCACCTACATCATGGCATGTGTGACTATAGGAGGTACCGCCAGCACAGCTAGCTGGAATTTTTAAAATAATTATATGTCATTTGTAAATATCAGACTGATTTATACAAGATGCTCATGTTACAAATGTATTCAAACTGTTTGTCATGTGTATATCAAACTGATTTGTGTAGATGTTTATTTTTAAAGGTATAAGTGCTTGTGTTTGAAATGTATCCACAGTGTGCCCTACT
Source organism: Protopterus annectens (assembly GCF_019279795.1). Classification (NCBI taxonomy): domain Eukaryota; kingdom Metazoa; phylum Chordata; order Ceratodontiformes; family Protopteridae; genus Protopterus; species Protopterus annectens. The sequence continues at coordinate 222,954,581 of NC_056727.1, forward strand.
GGAGAGAGCAGAAGTGTACATGCACTAGTGTAACTGTCTAAATGTATATGTTTTAACAGAGGAAATTGGAAGGTTAACCTCGGTGTGGCAAACTTAAAAATATGTCTGTAAATTAAATAGGTTTACAGGCTAGACCATAAAGATGCCATCTCACAGATTTAAATGTAGCCAGAGACACAAAGTCTGTACTAGGAAGCTTTTGTATTGTCTTTGGGGTGAACTGATTACTACTCTGGAAGCATGGAGGTCTGAAACTGTTTTATGACGTCCAGCACCTACCACAGATATAAGCAAAAGCCCCTGTGTGCGTATTTTTACAGGCAGGTGCTAAATCCTGGCAGCATCCAACAATGAGGCTGTGCATGGGAACTAGAAGTCAGATGTCCAGAAGTGATGTCATTCTGCAAGCTAACCCAGAAGTAATATTTTAGCTATCATTTTGAGGGGTCTGTTATTGAGACAGAGCATTCTGTATTTTGTCTTGGGACTGACAACAAGAAGGACCATTCACCCCATCATCTGCCTTGCTCTATTAAGTAGGGAATAGTAACTCTCTTAGATTCAGCCAGAAATATAGTGAAGCTTAGTTGAGATATTGTTTTTCTTTATTTGTCTGAGCCTATCCTTCAATGTTATTTTAAATATTTCCTGTTATTTGAACTCTGATGTCACTGTGAATATATACTTAGTATTGTTTTGTTCTTTTATTTATTATTAAATATATTTACACCTTTCATTGTGGCTGATCTTTGTAGGGATATTTAAGTTTTAAGAGTACTTGCATATTTATTTGATGATACTTTGTGGGCCACTCTTTACCTTGCTCTTGGTCAAACTATCATTTGTATTAAACGTGAAAAGATGAATGAATCCAGTCAGAAAAGTATGGAACACCAATGTTTAGTGCTTTCATTCACTTTATTTAACGTGAACTTCATCAGAAAACAACTCTCCCATACACTAAAGCACTTTATATAATAAAGCTGTAATCACATGATCAATGATGTCAAAAATTAATTACATTCATTAAAGTAAAAAAATATATAAAATATAATAAATAAATCAATTTACTAAATTATGTTAAAAATATATGTATAACAATGTATATACACATATAAATATATATATATATAAATGTAAATGTACAGATGAAAATCTTACATTTATTTAATTTGTAAAAAACATTTTATATTAACTAAGTCATTCAGTCCTGGAGCATGGTCAGCTCCTAAATATGCTTGCCAAATAGATTCTTTACATTCCAAAAGAAATTTATTATTGCCAGTAAATAAACTAATATCAACACTGTCTAAGACAGAAAAAAATAAACTTTTTAAAGTTAATACATTCGGTCGAATGTTTACCTAGTGCATTTGTCATGTCCTTTTTTTTGATAGCCAAAATGTGTTCACTAATTCTTTTTTTAAGAGTTCTTGTAGTCATCCCAATGTAATAACTAGGGCAGGACTGGCACTGGGCTAAATACACTACCATTTCACTATGACAAGTGTAATATTTCTTAGACCAGTGTGTGATGTTGAGATGTGAAAAATGAACCGAAGATGAATTGCTTAAAAATCTACATTGCTTACAATGATGGCAAGCATAAGTGCCCTTGTTGTTAATATTTACTTGTTTGTCAGTAGCACATTTATCTACTTTCCTCTCTAATAAACTCTTCAATGGGTGTGAGAGTGGCTCCATCTTATGCCAATTTGGTTATGGCAATTTGGGAGAGTACTTTTATGGATAACAGTTGCTATAGAAGAAACATTATTTTTTATCGTCGTTACATAGACGATTTGTTTTTTCTTTGGCAAGGTACTCTAGATGAGTTCAACACCTTTGTAAGTTATTTAAACAGTACCACCGATTTCCTAAAATTCTCATTGGGTGGTTACTGATTGGATCTAAATTTTCTTGATCTGAATTTACATTATGATTTTAAAGTAAAAAAATTCACTAGCAATATTTATAGAAAATCTACATTTGCCAACCAGTACTTACATAAAGAAAGTAGACACCCACTACATATGAAAAGAGGAGTAATTAAGGGACAATATATCAGGCTAAGTCGATTAACATCCCAAGATAGTACCTTTCATGATGAGATTAAAATTTTGAGAGGTTTCTTTTTGGGTAGAGGCTACCACATTTCATGGTTAAAATCTATTGAAAGCGAAGTTATGGTCCTGAGAAAGAACAAAGTTGGTCCTATTTTGACTACTCATTCAACCATTTCTACTAACAATACCCTGATTGGAAGCAAAGAATTCACTAACGCTTTTGTTTTCTGCCCATTTCTAATGAAATGTGGATTATTAAAGAAATTATAGTTGAAAATTGGAAGGTAGTGTTAGGTAATCAGGAATTAGTTAAAGTAGTGGGTATTAGACCTAACTTCACCTTCAAAAAAGTTGTCAATTTGAAGAGTTTATTAGAGAAGAAAGTAGATAAATGTGCTACTGACAAACAAGTAAATATTAACACCAAGGGCACTTATGCTTGCCATCATTGTAAGCAATGTAGATTTTTAAGCAATTCATCTTCGGTTCATTTTTCACATCTTAACATCACACACTGGTCTAAGAAATATTACACTTGTCATAGTGAAATGGTAGTGTATTTAGCCCAGTGCCAGTCCTACCCTAGTTATTATGTTGGGATGACTACAAGAACTCTTAAAAAAAGAATTAGTGAACACATTTTGGCTATCAAAAAAAAGGACATGACAAATGCACTAGGTAAACATTCGACCGAATGTATTAACTTTAAAAAGTTTATTTTTTCTGTCTTAGACAGTGTTGATATTAGTTTATTTACTGGCAATAATAAACTTCCTTTGGAATGTAAAGAATCTATTTGGCAAGTATATTTAGGAGCTGATCATGCTCCAGGACTGAATGACTTAGTTAATATAAAATGTTTTTTACAAATTAAATAAATGTAAGATTTTCATCTGTACATTTACATTTATATATATATATTTATATTTGTATATACATTGTTATACATATATTTTTAACATAATTTAGTAAATTGATTTATTTATTATATTTTATATATTTTTTTACTTTAATGACTGTAATTAATGTTTGACATTATTGATCATGTGATTACAGCTTTATTATAGAAAGTGCTTTAGTGTCTGGGAGAGTTGTTTTCTGATGAAGTTCATGTTAAATAAAGTGAATGAAAGCGCTAAACACTGGTGTTCCATACTTTTCTGACTGGATTCATTCATCTTTTCACGTTGAGTTTATTGGTTATTGGTTTCATTCGTGAACAGTTATTTCGTTTATCATTTGTATTAATATTAATTTCACTCAGTATATTGGGTATGTTTCTAAGAGAGTTAAAGTAGCTGGCAAGGGGTTCTGGTGGTAGTCATAATTACGTTATAGTCTAGGCAAAAGGGGGCATAGCTAGTAAAGTTGTGTCAGCCTTTCCCAGGTGTGTGTGTGTGTGTGTGTGTGTGTGTGTGTGTGTGTGTGTGTGTGTGTGTGTGTGTGTGCGTGCGTGCGTGCGTGCGTGTGTGTGTGTGTGTGTGTGTGTGTGCAAATCAAATCTCAAAGAATGTGTGCGTGTCAGTTACTTGGGCAAGGACACAGAGAGAGTATTGGAGAACTTGGTTGGAACCCTGGCTAAGGACTCAGCTCTATAACTGTGCCAGTGGGGAGTCTTAATGGGGATCTGGAGAAAGAGAGAGAAACCAGTCCAGACTGACTGTGTTCCCCCAGTGCTCTTAAGGGAAATTGTGCTTGACTGTGCTTGATGCAGAGAGCTGCATCTGGAGATACTGTGTGTTTACCTGTTATCCTCCCAGTGAACGTTTCCCATAGGTGCCAGTGGTGATGACTGAGGCTCCTTGATTACTGACCCAGAGGTGGGGTGTCAAAGCATGGTTTGTAGGCCCTGTATTATCTTGCTGAGAAAGCCCAGTGATCTCTCCAGCTGCTACATGTGTCTGGTGATGTACATGAAAAAGAGAGCATTATACTCTATCAGTGTTGTGATGAGGTTTGACTACAGTGCTGTCATACAATACTAAGATCTCAATATGATGGTGTGACTTATGCACAATATAGGCTTTCAGTACCAATGTGGACACTTGGTGGTCAAAGTTCAGAGTGCTATCTATATGTGTTCCCTTTGCATGCATCACTGAGTTCCTGCATACCAGGACTGTTGTCACTGCTGTGATTAACATGGAATTCCACTTTTCAGACAGACATCACAAACACACATTTCTGCATTTATTTGTAGATTGTGTTCCTTTGTCACCATTTAGTTGTGTTTGTTAGCTTGTCTTGTGCTATGTTATCAGTATTGGTGGACTCAATGATTGCACACAATATGCAAGAATCAGCAAACTTGGTAAGCCAAAAGCCATATACTTTAGCCTGAACTGTCAAGAAACAGAGTTCAAACTGTGAAGGGCCAAGCACAGATCCATGGGGTTTTCCAATAGTGACAGCTCTACTGGTACAGGTTGATTCACCAATTTTCACATGATGTGTTCTATCAGTTAACCCCCAGCTTGGAGGTTGTTTCAATGATATCTGCATGGGGGATTGTGTCAAAACCCTAGGCCAGATCACAATAGACAGCATGCACTCTTACCTTCATCTAGGCCTATCATGCAGAATCAATAGACAACATCACAGATCACCTATGGCATGACTTAGCAAATACATCTTCCTGATATGGTTGAATACACAGTTTAAGACACCCCTCCATATGGCCTATGTTCCCATAGAAGGGTGTACATTAACATCATCCACCTGCGTTGGGGGGACATCACCTGATACATGCATGTAGAGATACATCCTGACCCTTCTCAACTGTGAGGTAGACCAACATGTCATCATGGACCTCCTCTACATGTACACTAGTAATATTCCAGGTGTTCGCAACAAACCTGTGTGAGGCCATCGAGGGCATGCATGGTGACAACAGTATTATCTTGTGGAACTTGACAAGGTCAAGGCATTTGATACAAATCCACACTGAGGTATTCAATCAACACTGTCATATGTGGCCATAAACAACAATATCACCAAATGGGTAGACCAGTGTATGACATACATGGCATCTCACTATGTTGAAATGTGTGATGTGACCTATATGTCAGGTCCAGTGATCAGGCCAGCACATAAGTGGTTTCTACTAGGGCCTTTCTTGTCCATTAGTTATGTGATGGACATCACAGGTGACATACACATGCTGCATGAAGGTCTACAGATTGTGGGCAATCAGTGACTCCAACTGTGATATTACTATAATACAGAAAGTATCATCACATACCAAAAACCGCTGTCACAGCCATGACAACACCTGCATTGACAAGAAACATGGAGGGATTTGTTGAATCAGGAAACAAACACACCACCCATGTATAATATGGGCATCACACCCTATAATCAGACCAATAGGTATGTGACCCATGTCCTGGGTTAGATGGTAAGTGGTACATCCACCAGCATGTGGTCACAGTGCCTGACTACTCCCTTAAATGTAACACAACTACTGGGCATGTGAAGGACATGCACATCAGAGATCATAAAACCTTCATGGTTTCCAGTCTTCATTATACCAATAACTGTGTGCAGTGCATCCTTCTTCATGTACCTCTCTACACATCTTCCAGTAATGTGTACCTGAAGTGTACCAGCTTTGTCACAGTGAGCTATCACACAGCTTAATGTCCATACCTAGGTATTTTTTCTGAGGAATATACATGACTGGTGGTGCAGACACAGCTGAAATTGTTACACCAGATGCATGTGTGCTACCTGTTCTGCTTATGCACACACTACATACATAGGTGTTTGACAACATTAATGGCATGTATACCATTTGTGATACTGTGGATTGTGCTATCTATATATACATATACACACACATATATATATATATATATATATATATATATATATATATATATATATATATATAGGTCTACTTCATTTGACTGAAAATACACTTCACTGAAAATGAAATTACTAGGACCACTTCACTGAAAGCCCACTTCACTGAAAACTCATTTGACTGAAACTCATTTCGTTGAAAGTTATATATGGCCTTTTCCCCACTGTAGTGCAATCCTAGAGTTAGTATATACATTAAGGGGGGTGTGGGGGGGCACAGCCCCCCACATTGGGGGCTGTGGGGGGAAAAGCCCCCCCACATATGTTGGTTATATAGTCTCTTCTGGAAACAGTTATTCATTGCACTGGTAAGTATCAATGTGTATAGTTTAAAATGTTTATATGTGCCCCCCACACCCCCCTTAATATATATACTAACTCCAGGATCGCACTACAGTGGGGAAAAGGCCATATATGACTTTCAGCTAAATGAGTTTCAGTCAAATGAGTTTACAGGTGAAGTGGGCTTTCAGTGAAGTGGTCCTAGTAATTTCATTTTCAGTGAAGTGTATTTTCAGTCAAATGAAATAGACCCATATATATATATATATATATATATATATATATATATATATATATATGTATGTATGCCATGCACACAAGGCTGCTAGCCTGTATTGTCCATACTGTCACATACAGGTATAGCAGTGTCCCTCCTAACACCTCCTGCAAATATTACAGTGCCAGGACAGTGTGCATGGTTACTCTCATACAGTGTGGATGTATCATAATAGTTGTTTAATTGTGTGTGTGCAGGCTCATCTGTTATCACTCTACATCACATATGTTATGTCAGAGGCATGGGATTAGTGGTGGTATTATTCTGATAGTGTCCATGATTGTGGTTGATCCTTGTAATGTTTCCATGATCTTTTACATGTGGCCAGTTTACTGGAGACTTCCTATGAGAGTACACTCACCTTCAGACATATCAGTTTGTACAGCTTCACAATATGCACCCTACCTTCATTATTACATTATTCATGTAAGGATTCTTACTTTACACAGACATCCTCCCAATTGTTATGTCACCTTGTGTGACAGTTACAGGGAACACATTTTCACTGTACAGGCCATAGTGTACCATATAGATATGTGCTTGATGTTGCTGCTACAACCATCTTCCACTGACATGCCCTCCTCTGCTGTACGAGTGTGTTTCACCTGTCCTCCTTCCCTATGTTCATTCCTGCAATTCATCTGTGTGAGTGTGTGTCCCTATTCAATACACACACTTCCCCCTGAGTGATCATTTTACATGGCAGTCCATGTCCTGTCACAGATTATTAACACAGCTTCAGTACAGAATGCAAGAAATGTGATATCACAATACTCTGCACTATAAGTACATTGTCATCTCCTGTGTTTAGACCATATAATTCACATTCATACCTCTCAACTATCCAGATATTCCCAGGATATGCAGATGTTTTCCTTATCAAGTATGTGGTTTTCTGCCATATCACTGGGATGATCTATGGAGTGATGAGACTCAATATTGCATACATTTGAGTGCATACCTCTCAACTGTCCTGATTTGTGCAGAATGTCCAGTTTTTGTCAAATATTTGTGATCTTTTACTCATAACATGTTTGTTTCTGGCAAATCAATGGCATAACATAGTGGAGTGAAGTCAGAAACTGATAACTGTCATTTAAATTTCAAACTTCATGCTCTTCAGAAAGTTAATGCTAATGTACCACCTATTTATTCTATCAACTTTTTAAATTTGGAAGTGCAATATTAAACATCTGTCCCTATTTTGGGGGCTTTCCCCCCATTATGTATGCCTTTGTCCCCATAACTTGCTCAAAGAGGATGACAGGTATGTTTTAGTTTCAATCTGCCACATGTCTATGTGACATCTATGGAAAATATGTCCCTATTATCTATGGAAAATATGTCCCTATTACTGGTTGAATGTCCCCGCATTATGTTGGCCTTTGTGGAGATATGTTACACTTACAGATTCACAGCTATCTGTGAAACACTGGTGATCATTGTGGCATTTCTTGCAAATCCACAGACTCTAGGTGCTCTCTTTTACATGGAATTGATATTTGCATTCTCTTACATAGTTTTCTGGCCGGCAACACTGTTGCCAGCCAGAAACCTAGCTTACAAGTCCCACATCTCATTAATATGCATTGTGCAATACCTCGTGTCGCATACAGTCGTGCTAACATGGAACCTCTGTGTAGGCTCTGCACGAAGCCTACATGGAGTTTATCGAATCCTGGGGCCAGTCATAAAGGTCACACACACACACACACACACACACACACACACACACACACACACACACACATACACACACACACACATGCCTGCAAACATCAGAAAACTGCACATAAAACTTATCACATCTCTTCCTAAGGAGAGAGAAGCTGATCTAAAAAGGCTTACATACAATTACAAAATGCCTGATGCACAAACTTAATGTTCTTGAATGCAGTAGCATAGCAAGGATAGGGGAAAGAGCAGCTGCCCCAGGAGCAAAGTGTTAGGGAATGTGATCTAAAAGGCACTTCAGCATGATGCCCATTTCTTTTTCTCTTCACTTGAAGACCTGAGGAGGTGGGATGCTATAATAGGGACCAGCACCAGGTGTTAGATGACCCAATTAAGGCTCTGCTTGAATGCAATTCAACAACGTCTGGAAATTATTATAAATTTTGTGCACATTTTAACCAGGACATTTTAAACAGCAACTTTTGAGTTTGTAAAAAGGAATCAGACACTTATCTGGCCATGGGCATAGTCTCACTGTTTGTATCACTGTGGCATATGAACTTTATGGTTTCAACTGGCCATTTGCACCGAGATATAACATGTGGAAGGAACAGGGTTATACAAATTGTGAAAAATTTCACAGTCTTTTCTAATGCCTATAGGTAGTCCAGTCTAAATGTCCTTTGGCATGGTCAGATTAGGATTTGAGGCTCTCTGGGCAGTCTTTTAACTCATCTCAGATTTGGATTAGAAGTATTCACTTTTATCTCAGATAGCAGGATATTGTAGTTCAATTGACAGAGTAAATATATGTCAGATAGTTAAGGACCTTGTCATCCTTACTTTTAACACCTGTGTATGGCTGTTTGATATGCAGCTTTCTGGCAGAGACTCCTCAGGAGTGGCCTGGATATGTCTTTGGTAACATCTCACAATGGTACTATCATCCATTTGTATCATGCAAGATCATGGATCATCTACTTTTTCTATTGTAATGCCAGTTGTTTCCCACTTTCTGTCCTTGTCCACTTTTGGTGTACTGTACACTGGCTTACTTGGTTGAAAGTCAGGTAGAATTTGGATGGAAGATCACCTGACATTGAAATGTTTGCATCTTTCATTTTTGGTAATTTTTTTGGGCAGGATAAAAAGGAATATGTTTTGGCCTCACTTTGGCTTCCAGCATAGCTGTGGTAGTCTTCAGCAGCATAGCTATGGTGGGGGCAGCTATCTTGCAGACAAAGTGTTAGGGGGAGCAACTGGATGATCCCAATTGTTCATTACTAATAGTACATACAAGCTTTCAAATGATGGTATTTCATTTATGGTGAAAGTTGAGCACTGCAACACTCAATGTGTGGTCTAACTATAGCAACTGCTTGTTCGAAATATAGCAAGCAGTTTGCTACAGTTCAAAAGAAAAAAAAAGATGTCACCACACATGCACTGTACACATAAAATCATATATAATTATAATACATAAATGACAATGAAACAAAAGATATCAGAAAACATGAGCTTTAACTATCCAATCAGGAAATGACTTTATTTGCACATGCAAACTAGACCCAAGTCTAAAAAGCTAAGACTAAGATTAAATTTACTGAAAAATTATTTTGCTATAAAACTAACAAATCCAAATGTAAACCTCATGATACTGCTAAAAATAACATCAAAATTAACTGAAACGATTTAAGACAATTAAATTAAAACATTAAAAGGCAAATCATAACTATTGTTAACACTCACCAATAAACTAATCAATTCTTAAAAACCTACTTATATAATGACAAAAGAAGCCCCACAAATGAGGAAGGAATTAATATATTGGGATGCCATAAGTTAATACCTCATTCACTGTAAGAAGACCAGCTATCGCATCTTCTTTTTAAAAAAGTCTGTTTAACAAAAGAAATGTAGAAGCAGAGCTGCTGCACACAATTGTGTGAAAAGGGGAAAAGGGCAAAAGGGCAAAAGATAAACACAAAACAAAGACGTATTTATTGTTATCACTGCTTTAGGCCTGATTAGTACAAAACAATATTAATGGATAACATTAACATCCACTCTGTTCAATATCCACATTATGTGTAACCTCTTGCATTCTGCCAACTAAAGAAGCAATTATTACTGCTCAAAGCCTAGTCTCACCATGTCCCAATACATTTCTTGAGTTTTGCAGGTAATTACAGTTAAGACCACATGAAACAAATGATATGTGGTTTTAAAGAGGAAATATATTATGTTCTATGTGTTTAGCTGAAGATCATCAATACAAATACTGAGGCATTGTTTATTTATTTTATTTATTTATAGTTTGTTTGCCAGGATAGTCCATTGGGCCACGAGGAGCCTGTTTCAATGGAGTTCTGGGGAAAAAAGCTCCAGAAAATTACAAATTACAGATTTAACATGAGTTAGTTATTAGAGAAATGTAATGTGCACAAATGAAGCAAAATTAAACAAATAGAAAAACACATATTAGTAGAGTGCACATATATTAGTCCAATCTAATGAGTAATATGTACAAATAAAGTTTTTAACAGTTTAACATATTACTATGTTATATTAACATTGTTGTATACATGCACATGACTTTAGAAGTATCTTAGAAAATTTACAGTTCAGGTGCAAAACTGTGGATGAGAATTTCCATCTTGTACCACCCCAAAATGTCATATAGAGCTTATAAGTAGAGTAGTCAATAATTAAACAATCAAACAAATAAAAGTCGAAAATAAACTATTACTTTATGGGAAACTACGTGATTTCATGTTTGGCAATGGCTAGAGAGCTGGGGAGTATTTTTATATGTGATTTTTAAAGTAGATGACGGATTCTATAATTCTAACTTCTGAAAGGAAATCGTTTTAATAAAACAGAAAGAAATATGGCAGTAGTTTATCATGGATTTGAGGGCTGGCATAATGGTTAAGGCATTTTCTTCACAGATGCAAGGCAGAGGGTTTAATTTTCACCCTTGATCAGTTTCTGGTTATTGGTTAGGCAAGTAATAGTGTGCAGACTGATTGCCTATTAGTTTCCTTTGAACCTATCTACTATGGAGCACATTTACCTACATGTAGTAGGTTTTTATTTTCAGGATGTATGTTCCAGCTGGACTTGTAGCATATTTTTTTTAATTGAGACAATGTCTGCTCTTTCAGATTCTTTCAAATTCTGTTTTATTAACTGGGTCATTATTTAAATTAATGACATACAGGCACTTATTGCCATTTGCTTAGGTTCATGGGGCTTCAAAAATTGAAATAAGTGTCCAGAGAGGATGTAAAAGTGAGAACTGAAGAGTGTTGGTTTTCTATCCATCTAAGTATCCATCCATTGGTTGCTTATTGTGGATTTATCCAGTTTAGAGTCATGAAAGGCCCAAATGTATCTTGACACAAGCTGGTTGAGATGTCAACCCATCATAAAGCAAAAACAGTCACAAACCCTCACTCACACATACACCAAGTGCTTTATTTAGTTACAATTTCTGAGAGCTGTACAAGTATACAGTTTCATGTTTCAGTATATTCCGGATTCAGTACATATATTAGGTTTGACCTTAATTGTCACATGTAAGCATTAACTTCCCATTGACAGTCTTATAGTACAGACATTTAATTTTAAAATGTTTAGTCTGGTATAAATGCTGTGATTGTCGTCAACATAAGCAACATGTTTTGGGGGAAGACCTGACATTTTTGAGGTAGACAAGAAGGTAATTTCTGTTAAAATGCAAATGGAATCTGTTTAATAAAATGAAAAATGCCCTAAAATGAAAAGACAAGGGCACACACTAAATTTTAAAAGACTGGGGAAAAGAGGAGTGGTTTTAAATTTGGTACTCTAGTTGCATTGTATCCACAGCATTCCAGCAGGGCATTACAAGGGATTTACTTGTGGTTTTAATGTATATTAGCCAATCTACATGCTAGATTTGTGGACAAGCTGGTGGTGATCAGTTTCCTTGCCTGAATGCCTGTTCTTTGCTCTGGCTGTTTCTTTCATTTGCTGCTTTTTTTAATTATTTATAAGTCGGTACTTGCATGCTTTTTAGTTCTGTTGATTTTTGTTGATTGTATTTTTAGCATGCTTAAGCTGACTTCCCTCTGCTACTGTTACTTCCTGTATTGCTTCTGTCACTTCTGCTGCTCTACTGTTGACTGAATTATGACTGAGTAGCGTTGTTGCCTTACAGCAAGAGGTTCCCCCTTTCGATTCTCAGCTGGAGCGCATTCTGTATGGAGTCTGCATGTCCTCCCTTCAGACGAGTGGCATTCGAAAGACATGCCTGAATGGGCATGCCTTCATTGAAGGTTGGGTGTCGAGCTGGCACCTCGGCAGAGCGGAAATCTACTGCCAATCATTAGCTGTTCTGCTGTGGCAACCCCTAACCGGGAAAAGCCGAAGGAACAACTCTTTGTGTTTCTTCCTGCTGACCTGCTTCTATTACGTAAAGCACTGGAAAACTTGATCTGTGACCATACTTAGTAACTGTTCAGATTTTTGCCTCACATTTTTGGTCTGTTCCTCATAACATTTTTTTTTTAACAAATCAGTAAGAATTGAAGTCACTAAATAATGACAGACATTTGAGTTTCAGACTTCATATCCTTCAGAAAATGCATGGTAATACAAACCCTGTTATTCTAGCAACTTTTTACATTTATAAGTGCAATAATAAAAATCTGTCCTTATTTTGCACCTTTGTTCCCTATTTTTGGCTTTATCCAGATTTCTTGCATTAAGAGGTTTAGAGGTATGTATGTGCCTGCCATCTGTTTGGATCAGTTAAGAGCTGGGGCCAACTCATGATTGCTTCTGTTGTGCTGTTAGGATCTTCATTTCCAATTTAATGGTCATTGTATTTATTTATGGAACATTTGCAAATGGTGTGCCTTTTGTCTAGGATTGAGATTGTTGAACTTTCCCCTTTTCCTGTAGTTCTCTGCATTTAATTTGTGGTTACTTCCAGTTGGTAACATTCATGGCATGTTTATGCAGTTCTTCTGCTTGACTGCTGCCCATGTGCTGTTGCGGCTGAGACAATATTAAAGTGCATTTCCCAGGTTGTATCTATTCATTTGACTGCTGGAAAATGTTTTGTTGGCCTTGGTTACATCACTGTTTTATTGCTTCTGTGAACTCCTCAAGTGTCTGCTAAGTGTTAAACGCTTATCACACACATTTACAGTTCACATTTTTCAACTTGGACATACTGTTTACATCATTTTAATGTAGGGTTGACTGTCTTTGCATCAGTTGAGCATTAGATGTATCAATTATTCATCAATACAAAGTAAAATTGTTACATTATGCTGTGATTACTTGTTTGTATTTTTATGTTTATTTGGTCTTTCTACTTGCAGTATTTAACATTTTTACTGTTTAGTTGTATTTACTTATTGTTATTGTTTATAAACTGCTTTGCTTATAAAGGATATAATAAAATTGAACTTGAATTTATAAACACTATAATAAAATTGAACTTGAATTTAATTAAGTATGAAGTACTTGTAACATGGTATAATTTATACTGCACCATAGTCAACGAAACTAAGCAAATGTCAGTGTTTGAAATTACATCTCCACTATGAAGTAAGTTTTAAACAGCCATGAAAGGTGAGTGGTAGCTGAATCATCCAAAAATAATGCTGCAGAAAAAGAAAGGTTTATGAAACTGAAACAGTAAACCCTACACTGCTAATTATGTCAAAACTGATATAAAAATAACTAACAGCTGATAAAAATTAACTATCAAACTCAAAGTAGTATTGCACTCGCATGATTAAAAATGTAACCGTATCTCTGTGGAACAAGCCTCCGGTTTACCACAAATATATTAAATAATATCTAGAATGATCATTTACATAAAATAAGTATGTAAACTGGCATCTATATTATATAATCAAACTGTTAAAAGTTCGAACATCATATGGTTGACTCCATATGATCAAACTTTTAAAAGTTCGAAAATGTAATAAAAAAAACAATAAACCAAAGGAAAAATCTACCTGAATGGTTTAAACAGGGGCAAGATCCCCTGCACCACCCACATGAGGGGCTGCACCCCCCCACACCCCCAGCTCTTTAAATATGCCAACTCCGAGATTACACTACAGTGCAGAAAGGGAAATCTTCCCATTCTGCACTGTACGGAGATCTCTGTTGAAACATTTGAACTTTTAAAAGTTTGATCATATGGCATCGACCATATGACATTCAAACTTTTAAAAGTTCAACAATGTGATATAGACCCTGTAAACTGAACATCTACAACAGTCATTGCTACTTAAAGTTTCCAACATACCAATTCACTGGCACAGAACAGCTAGTTAATACATTAAAAATACATACATACCCCCACACACACACACACACACACACACACACACACACACACATATATATATATATATATATATATATATATATATATACATATAGTCTGTATTAAATTGTCGACAGCTCACAATGTAGACTCTGAAATGTTCGACACCAAAATGTCGAGCTACGAAAATAGCAAATGGTCATATAATTGATTGCTTTCCAATGGAAAGAAATCGGTTGGCTGTTCTCTGACACCTGCCCTTTCATTTTGTGTAGGGTGATCTTGGAGTTAGAATATTTAGTTAGGGGGGAGTGGGGGACACAGCCCCCCACATCGCGGGGTGTGGGGGTGAAGCCCCCCACTTAAATATAGTTGTTTATGTGTGCCGTTGTTGTTTGGCCAGCTGATTTCTGTCCATTGGAAAGAAATCGGTTCATAGGTTCATAGGTAGATACTAGGCTATTGGCCCTAGGGCCTATATAAGCCTAGCCAAAAATGTACCCTGGCTTTCTCCACCCAAGAAAATTATTTTCCTGTGTCCCTGTCGAGCAGAGACACAGAAGTGATCCCCGGGGTGAATTTCCAATTTCCCATCCAATCATTAAGATTTTTCTTGAAGAGTGCTAACGAGGAGCTTTGTTTGACATAGATAGGTAGTCTGTTCCAGAGTATGGGAAGTCTCTGGGACCAGAATCTATCCCTCCAGAATGTTCTGTTTATTGTGGTGACAAGGTTTAGGTCCCTAGAGCGTGTAGCTCAGAGGGATTGGGATTTCTTTAAGTGGAGCATGTCCAACAGTTCTGGGTTTGACATAGCTTTGTATGTTAGGCAGAGATCGCCTCTGAGTAGGCGATATGCGACGGAGTAAAGTTGGAGTTTTTTGAGACAGTCTGCATAGGGCATCTGTTTGAGGCCAGTAATCCTCTTTGTGAGGTATTTCTGTGGCCTTTCCAGTTGTAGTAGATGTCTTGTGAGGTACATACCAAAAGGGGCATTGTACTCTATAATGGGTCTAATGAGTGATGAGTAGAGGAGAACAATGACCTCTTTTTTTCTGGATGAGAAACCTTTTATGATGAGGTGAGCCACGTAGAAGTATTTCCTGACCACTGTGGCAATGTGATTATCAAAGGAGAGACTACTGTCCACCTGTGTCTCAAGGTCTCTTATCACATTTTTGGCATTAAGTAGACTACCAGCTATGTGGTAGTTCATGGGTACAGAGTTTTTACCAAAGGGAATGACAATACACTTTTTGGAATTGAGCTTCAGGCCATGGCTTTGACACCAGGCATCTGTCTCAGTGAGGCCCTTTTGTAGTATGTCCACATCGTTAGGAGTTTCGATTATGGCTCCTAGTTTGCAGTCATCTGAAAACCTTGTTAGCCAAAGACCTTCTGTGTTAGCCTGTACTTCAGAGAAGTAGATACCAAACAGGAGAGGACCCAGGACTGAACCCTGTGGTACTCCACTTGTCACTGGTCTGAAGTTGGATTTGGAGTCTGCTGCTTTCACAGTGTGGGTTCTGTCCATGAGCCAGTTGGCAACCCATCTTGTGACATAGGGATTTATACCTAGTTTAGTGAGCTTATCTATAATTCTAGAGTGGGGGATGGTGTCAAAAGCCTTGGCGAGATCTAGATAAGCTGTGTGAACCACCTTACCTTCATCTATGGCTTTGGTGACTGCTTCAAAGAAGTCAGTCAGGTTTTACAAATCCGAACTGGGTAGGGTCCAGAGTTTGGAGATTACCGATGACTTTGTTTATGCATTCCATGATGATATGTTCCATGGCCTTATAGACCAGGCTCATCAGGCTAATGGGGCAATAGTTCCCGGGGTCTGTCATGGCTCCCCCTTTGTGGAGTGGGATAACCGTCATGGTGCGTCATTCAGTGGGCACAAAGCTTGAGGTGTGGCCATGATTGAACATGGTACTTAGGTAGGGTGCCAGTTCATTCTGTAGTTCGTGTAGAACGCAGCCTGGGATATTGTCAGGTCCCATGGATGCTGTGTTCTTGGCTTTGGAGAGTGTGTTTTTTACCTGTGCAGCCATGATTACAGGAACTTTGCATTCTTCCGGTATTGAGATGGGCCCTCTAGGGGGTGAGAGGGGGGTACAGTTAGCACTGAACCTATCTTCCAGGATGTTGGCAATATCAGTTGGTTCTGTATATTTAGTGCCATTGTGCTGTAACTCAGAGCAGATCTGAGTGTTGCCATTGAGATTCTTGACATAGCTATAGAATGCTTTGTGGTTGTCTTTAGAGTCAGTGGCAATTTTGTTTTCATAACTAGCTTTGGAGGATTTTATGAGGGATCTCAGCTTCTTACTGAGGTTGACCAGGGAGTTCCTCCAGTCATGGGATTTTACTCTTTTTTGCAACAGTTTCTTTCTTCTGTTGTAGAGTTTGTTTATGGCAGAGGACCACCAGACTGGCTTCCTTTTTTGGAGGATAGCATCTTGGTTCTATTAGGGATAGCATGATCCATGCACTCGTGTAAGTGCTTATAAAGTGCATTTGTGTAGGATTCAGCAGTCGTACCTCTATTGTCCATCTGCATGGGTGTCATGAAGTTTACCGCTTCTGTCTTAAGAAGTGGAAAGTTGGCTTTGGAGAAGTTTTTTACAGTGGTTTCCCTAATTGGGGGTGGGGGCTGGATGTGGATGTCTAGGGTGATTAGCTTGTGGTCGGATCTGACCAATGAGGAATTGACCTCTGATGTGGAACACCGGTTGCCCATGTTGGTAATGACAAGGTCTAGAATATTGCTGCCCCTGGTGGGGGTGTGAATAAGTTGATCCAAGGCATTGGAATTTATGAATTCCAGAAAACATTGAGCAAAAGAGTTGGTACATGAGTAGTTTTCCCAGTTAATGGTGGGGTAGTTGAAATTGCCCATTATTAGGGTGTTGGTTGTACCCTAATACTTTCCAGTGTATCAAGAAATGAGGAGTGGGAATCCTGGGTCATGGTGGGGGGTCTGTAGCAAGCTACAATTTGGATTGTGGTCTTGCCCAGAGTTAGTTGCACTTGGATAATCTCTGATGCATTATGCTGTGCAACTAGCCTGGAGGTGTGGATATCCTTAATGAATATGGACACACCTCCACCTTTAGTGCTTCATTCCAGGTTAGGTGGCTGAAAGGTGTGGTATGAATTATAGCCTAGTAATGCAGGCGTGCTCTCTGGAGCTTTGAACCAGGTCTCTGTCACTGCACAGATGTCAATGTTCTCCATTTTAAGGAGTGCCTCGAGTGAGTGCATTTTGAGGTTTAGACTTTTAGCATTGAGTAGCATTACCCTCAGATTTTGCTTGCTTGTTTCTGTTACAGTGGTGAATTTGTCATTTGAACCTTGCCTAAAAAAGGCACTATAGGGGTGGCAAGAGCCTTAGCCAGTATCCGGAATCCCAAGGGCGACAGGTGCAGGCCATCTCTGGCAAAGCATCATGGTCTGTCAATCATGTCCTCCCAGGCAAACAAATACTGGATCCCCTTAGAATGACACCAGAAGCTTAGCCAATTGTTGAAGTCAATCATTTTGTCCTTGTACTGTGGTATCATTATGGGTGATGGCAGGATGCTACTCAGGGCTAGGGTTATATGGCCTTTCACTATTTTCGTAGTTCTACATTTTGTTGTTGAACATTTCAGAGTCGAGACTGTGAGCTGTCGACATTTTAATATAGACTCTATATATATATATATATATATATATATATATATATATATATATATATATACATACATACATACATACACATAATATTCCTGCACACTGTCAAGTGCATGAGAATCTTACTCACTTAAGACTGATAAAAGTGTATAAGACACTGAGGAAACATATTAAACAGAAATAATTTAAATCCAGTTTACAGCTGAATTCCAAACTGGGTAGTGACATGAAATTATGTAGTCTAGGCCAGAAGGGTGATGAAAACTAATGGTAATGCTGAGTCTGGAGAAGAGGAGCATTTACACAATTAAAAAAAAAATGCATTTTTTTCCTGTAGTGGCAAAGCTCCCTTTACCCTTATAGTCTTTACTCCCACATGCCCAAGCTTCATACAAGCAATCTTAAGGTTAGTGCACTTCTTGGGAAAGGACATTCCCATGCAGGGTACAGACTGACTAATTTACACCATTCAGTCTTCTTCTTTTTCTTTCGGCTGTTCCCATTAGGGGTCAGCACAGTGGATCATCCGTTTCCATTTCTTCCTGTCCTCTGCATCTTGCTCTGTCACACCAAACACCTGTATGTACTCTCTGATCACATCCATAAATCTTATCTTAGGCCTTCCTATTTTCCTCTTACCTGGCAGCTCCATCCTTAGCATCCTTTTCCCCAGGCTCCACCCACACCATACTCATGAAACACCCCTACAAGCCATGCCCACAGGTAGGTCTCTCCCCAAAAAAGCCACTCCAGTCATTCACTCCAAGAAAGCCAGTCCAGTCATTTTCTTTAATTATTTAAATGCATAGAAGAAAGGATACCTTGTAATGTAGTCTAAACTGCAAGTGAAAGTGGAAATTTCCTTTAATAAGCCTGCTTTAATCTGTTTCTCCTTCACACATACTTTACTATAAAAGTCATGTCTTCAGTAAATAGAAGCCCATGTGCCTTGGTTCAAAGGCCTGCTTAGGTTAATCTAAACAGTTTAATTTACTACAGCTCAGTGAAAGTAGAATAGCAACCTCTCTCCTCCGTATATATAGAAGCTTAAACTAGAATAGCACAAAAACAGATAGCCATTTGCTAAACAATACAATGAAAATAGGTTTTGCATGAACGGTACAATTCTCTGCCACTGAAACTGCATGAAAACCCATATTTATAGAAAATGCATCCAGTCAGTGGAGGATTAAGTTTACATTTGGGCTGTTTTCAAAATGACTCCTTACACACATTTTTACAGCCATGCATACATATATTTGTTCTTTGATTTAACTTCCTGATTGCATTAAATTATATTCGTTATGTAATCTAGCACCACTTGTTAGAATGTGTTTTAAATGTATAGTTTTAAACATTCTTTTAATAAGCAAAGAAACAAAATGTATAAACCAATAATGACAAAACTACCCATTTCAGAAAATTTCAACCATAAAAGGCCACTCAGACTTCTGTCATTGCAATCCACCAATATCACTCAATACAAACAATCACTGCAGAAGAGAAATCATCTGAACAATTCCACATTAAAGAAATCTGTTACTAATGAAGAGATTGCCACTAGCAAACAACTTTACATCTCAATGTTTCATCTACAAATTCAGTGCCTGTTGCCCTTGAAGAATGAATTGCCTATATTACATTAAAAATTGGTAAACTGGTAATATTGCAATGGGAAATGACTAAAACTGACAAGTTCATAGTTGCTAGGCATTTCATATCTCATACAAAGTAGGACATACTTAGGAGTGTAGAACCCTATCCACCCTTAAAATGCACCAAATAATCAGCAATCAAATGGGCACTGCACTATCAATACTCCATCTACATGGTGTGGGAGCAGAATCCATAGCCTTCTGCATCAAAGACAATTATGCTACTAACACTGCTTTCAAATTCTACAACACAATGTACCATTTGATAAACAAAGTTAGTTTTACACTGAAAACTGACTTAGAAAAATGTAAATACTTCTCATCTTCCCTTTGCTGGTGATTTAAAACTGTATAGCTCATCAGATGAGGAACTGAAAGTACAACTGCAAGTTGTCAAAGCTTTTTCAGGTGATATAAGAATGTAATTTGGTCTTGATAAATGTGCAAAAGCAACCTTTAAAGCAGGAAAACTGCAGCACCAGGAAATCAGTTTGAAACAAGAATGTCATATAAAAGAACTTGAGCATGAGGGAGCGTATAAATATTTGGGAATTGATGAAGGTTCAAAAATAAAACATGAACAAATGCATATAAAACTTAGTAAGGAATACTTTAGAAGACTTAAATTAATCCTGAAAACAGCATTGACACTGAGGAACAAAATCCAGGCTATAAACCAATTTGCTCTTCCTGTCGTAACTTACAGTTTAGAGTGACTGACTGGCCCCAAAATGTGTTGAATAGATTAGATAGGAAAACAAGAAGGATGCTTCATGCACACCAAATGATTTATAAAAAAATCAGTGCATACCAATATTATATATTCCCCGTTCCAAAGGAGGGATGGGCCTCCTTGAAATTGATTACATGTACAGATCTGCAATCGTGGGACTCCACACATGTCTGCTGACATCACAAGATCCAAACGTGGTGAAAGTTATGAAACATGAGCAGATAAATCAAAGATATGCTTCTGCTACATTAAGCAGAGAAGTTATCGGCGTCAAGCAGGAATGGAAATCAAACCAGAAGTAAATAAAAGTCAGGCAGAAAATGAATGTCCCAAAAAAACAAAAGAAAGAATATACAGGGAAGAACCAGATGAGAAGGCAAAAAAATGTAGAAGATGCATAAATATAGTTGCAAGTATAGAAAACTTCTGGAAGACCCTCTTGTTGATCAGGAACAAATGCAGAAATGGTTAAGGAGGGGCAAATTCAAACCAAGAGATGAAAGGTTAATATTGGCAGCCCAACATAGTGGGCTACGTACACATTTGTTTACAAAGTCAATTGAACATGTGGGAGGAACAGAGAAATGTAGGTTTTGTAAAACCAAATTGGAAACAGTCACACACCTCGTCGCTGGTTGTGACATACTAATGGCAGAAGGACTGTATACTGAAAAGCATAATAATGTGACAAGACTGTTGCACTGGGGATTGTGCAAACATTATAATACTGAATTAGCTGAAAAACACTGGAAACATGAGCCACAAAGCATCATAGAAAATGATGAAGTTTACATCACATGGGATCACCTATTACCAATATTTCAAAAGACAGATGCTAGAAAACAGGATATAATGGTCCATGAAAAGAAGACAACAGTAGTATTGATCATTGAAATCACCACACCCAGTGACTACAGTGTCTTGTGTACAGAGAGACACAAAGTCATAAAATATCAGGATCTGCAGGCAGAAACGAGTGCAATGTGGAAGAAAGATACCCATACAGTTCCAATAGTAGTAGGAGCAACGGGTCTTATAAAAAAGAACCTAAACCTGCAATCGTATTCAGATATGTTACCAATACATGTAACTCTGTACGAACTGCAGGAGGAGTCATTACTGGGCACATTGCTGGTGCTGCTAATAGCACTTTTGGCTGACAAAGATTGAAACCATACTAATTTCATGAACTTTAATCGTACTTTGACTTAGGAATGGGGTCCATTCCTGTCATGGTATTAGAAACCCAAAAGATTTGGAGAAATTAAATAATTGCAGTATTCTTAATTTAAAGATTTGGAGAAATTAAAATAAAATGCAGTAGTCTTAATTCTTGGGATATCCTGCAGAGGATAGCCATAAGTTTGACCAGTGTACCAAAGCCTTTACACCTTCTGGGCACTGTACATCAAGCTATGTTCTACATGCAAACTGCAAAGTAAGTATATGGCATACGAGTACCTAATCCTCACAACTGAAGTGTCCCAGAAGAAAGCAATAACATTTACAACCAGG
This sequence comes from Protopterus annectens, assembly GCF_019279795.1. Lineage (NCBI taxonomy): Eukaryota > Metazoa > Chordata > Ceratodontiformes > Protopteridae > Protopterus > Protopterus annectens. The sequence goes on from NC_056727.1 coordinate 222,976,664, forward strand.
AAGGGAAAAAGGAAAAAGCAATTTAAGACACCTCAGTCAGAAGGAAAGCAACAGAAGATATCAGTGGGTAGGAAGGAGGGACAGAACACTGCCTACAGAGAAGCCAGAGGCTAATACCAAAGCTCAGTGGGTGCACGGCAGAGAAATTAATCCTAGCTAAGCCAACAGTGTCATACAATGCACACATACAGAGCAAACAAGTAATGCAAGTAATTTGAAGGATTTTAAATTCATCTGTGTCTCTGGAATTAACTGCTTCCCTGGTTTTCCTTCAAGACTCTTAATCCTCCTATGTCCACTCTGGTTTCCCTATTCTGCTTTACTTTCACCCCAATGTCATTTCCCTTCCCTATTACTCCTAGTATGTCAACCGATATTATTAATTATTTGTATTAAAGTGTATTTTCTAAACCATAAAATAATTATTAGTGGTATTTACTTAATTACTGCTGTACCACAAAAACACTACTCTACAACTGACAAAAATCATCTTTAAAGCAAAATTAGAGTCACTTGAAAACTTTTTCACATATTTTTCCATTTATCAAGACTTAGCTAGGTCTATCATACCATATTTACCTACTTTAAGTAGCAGGACTCCATCTACTTTAACACTATCAGTTGTCCTCCAAAGTAAAATATAAAAATAAAAAAGCATATGTAGGTCTGCATTCCAAATGGTGTTCTGTGTGTGTGTGTGTGTGTGTGTGTGTGTGTGTGTGTGTGTGTGTGGTTCTACCTGAGTTAGTCGACACTCCAGAAAACCGACAAGCGAATCGCGAGCCCCAGAAGATCGACAATTCAGAAGACCGACGCGACGGATGAAAACACCGACGCCGAGGATGCCGACATGGGAAAAGGCTGTGTAGTATGCCAGTGTGACGGTTAGGCGCGCGAGTAAGGTAAGTGTGGATATTGACGGTCTGTGGGGATAGGGCTGGGTTAAGTGAGTTAGGGTTAGGGAGCGGGTCAGGTAAGTGTGCGGTAGTGATTGTGTTTGGGTTAGGGGCGGGTTAAGTGAGTTAGGGTTAGGAGCGGGTCAGGTAGGTGCGGTAGTGATAGTGTTTGGGTTAGGGGCGGTTTAAGTGAGTTAGGAGCGCCGGGTTAGCTGAGTATCGATAGTGACGGACCTTAGGATTAGGGTTTGGGTTAGGGTTGTAGATAGTTGTGTATGTGAGGTTTAGTGTGGGTTTGTAGGGATTTTGGTGTGCTTGTGTTGTGTGCGTGGTTTTGGACAGGAAATGTGTTTTGTTTGTTGATTGTTGTGATTGTGGTGTGTGCAGTGTATGAGGTTTTGTTTTTGTGTACCCGGTTATTTTTTTTTGTCGGCATGTGAGGTTTCGTGTTTCTGCACTGTCGATTATGTGGTGTCGGTGATTGCGTTGTCGGTGTTCTGGGGTTTCGATTATGTCAGGTAGAACCGTGTGTGTGTGTGTGTGTGTGTGTGTGTGTGTGTGTGTGTGTGTATATATATATATATATATATATATATATATATATATACACACACACACTACTCTTCAAACCTAGACGTTAACAGCACAAAAACACTTAAAAGCTAACAATACACTAGCAGATAATCTACATGCATGCAATTTAGCTGCTTTTTTGCCTTAAACATCACTTCAAAAGTTAAAATAAATAGAAGCAAAGGAACCAGAACTGTAATGATACAGGACGCCATTCCCAAACCCTACAATAACAAAAAGCTGCTTCTTTCTTTAACTTGTGGCATCCAATATTAAACGAGCACTTAACATAATATAAATCTACAACAAATGTAAAATCACTGTAAAATTAAACAGTATGCCAAGGCACCAGAATTTTAAATGTAAGGCAGCAAATCTAAACTATGAAAGATCTAAAAGAAAATTGAAAATCAATAAGCCTAACACAGAGACGATTATGATCAGTTTACTGATCATCTCCAGCTTATTTTGTGTTTGGGACATGGATGGGATTCAGGAATTACAGACAGACGCACGCACACTAACCTTTCTCAACTGAACAGCCACACGCACCCACACAAATTTGGTCTTTACCGATCTGCCAACTTCATATTTCGTGTACGAGTGTGGAATGTATTTACACCCGCTTTGGCGTGGGGGCCTGTGTCACACACATGGTCCTCCTTAAAGGAGAAGACGCTTGCACTGCGGCGTGAAGAAGGGTTTTCTTTTTTTAATTGTTGAAGCTGGCCAACCTGCAGCTATGAAAGCCCCCGCCACCCCCTCACCCTATGGTTCCGGCAACCTTAATGGGCAGGATTACAGAAGTGGGAGGAGGGCACAAATGCAACAGTAAGGTTGGGACGGACTGAGAGACAAGGCGCCGAGAGGAGCACAAACTTTATCTTATGGATTAAGTAAAATTAATAAATAAAAGAGCGCCCTTTACAAGGCCAGCCTGTATGGCACCCTAGGTAGTCGCCTAGTTCGCCTATGCCTAAGGCCGGCCATGCTTTTCCCAATATACCCAGCATCCCTCCTCAGCATATGTCCAAACCAACACAATCTCGCCTCTCTGGCTTTGTCTCCAAACTGTCCAACCTGGGCTGACCCTCTAATATACTTATTACTAATCCTGTCCACCCTTATCACAACCAGTTCAAATCTTAACATCTTTAACTCTGCCACGTCCAGCTCTGACTCCTGTCTTTTTGTCAGTGCCACTGTCTCTAACCCATATAACATAGCTGGTCTCACTACCCTCTTGCAGACCTTCCCTTTCACTCTTACTGGTACTCGTCTGTTACAAATCATTCTTGACACTCTAGTCCACCCACTCCACCCTGCTTGTACTCTGTTTTTCACCTCTTTTCCACACTCGCCGTTACACTGAACTGTTGATCCCAAGTATTTAAAGTCATCCACCTTTGCCAACTCTACTCCCTGCATCCTCACCATTCCTCTATCCTCCCTTTCATTCACACACATATATTCTCTCTCAGTTCTGCTGACCTTCATTCCTCTCCTCTCTAGAGCATATCTCCACCTCTCCAGGGTCTCCTCAATGTGTTATCTACTCTCACTACAGATCACAATGTCATCTGCAAACAGCATAGTCCATGGGGACTCAACCTGTCTATTATCATTGCAAATAAGAAAGGGCTCAGAGCTAATCTTTGATGTAATCCCACCTCCACCTTAAATGCATCCATCACTCCCACTACAGACCTCACTGTTGTCACACTACCCTTGTACATATCCTGTACCACTCTTACATACTTCTCTGCTACTCCTGACTTCCTCATAGAATACTACAACTCCTCTCTAGGCACCCTGTTATATGCTTTCTCTAAATCCACAAAGACACAATGCAACTTCTTCTGACCTTCTCTGTACTTCTCCATCAACACTCTCAGAGCAAACATCACATCTGTAGTGCTCTTTCCTGGCATAAAACGATACTGCTGATCACTAATCATCACAAATGTCATCTGCAAACGTCATAGTCCACGGGGACTTTACCATATATGTGATGGGAATTACTTGATAAGGCTTCTTTTAGGTGTGAAAGTACTTGTTGTAATAAAGATTTTTATATTCTTTCCTGTCTGCATGGTACTTTCAGTTGTGGTATTTCTTTGCTATAAACAGGTTGTTTTGTCACACTTTGTTTTATCTGTAGGCATTGCAGTTGGATTTTGTTTGGATTATTTGTGTAGCTCCTGCTGCTGCTACACATATTCAAGTTAATGCAGTCTAATAAATTACACCTTTAAAGGCAGTGCACTATTATGTCCTTAATCAAAATGCCTCCACTTTGAGTATTGTGCACTGCATCTGTAATATCTGGATCACAACAAGCAACCTACTTCACAGACAGGTGTAATAGTACCTTCTGGTAGCATGTCAACTGTAAAAAGTGCTAAAGGTCACATTCAGTAGGTGTATGGCAGCCTATAAAAATGTTGTCTGCAGTGCATTGGCCACTGCCACCATTATGAGGTCTCAGCACAGGCATGCTGCAGGAGGCATATTTTCAACAGTTTTCCCACAAAAGACAAATGATAATAACTAGTCCATAACTTTTATTACTTATTGTGCCTCCTGCTAATCATTGCACAATGGAATACATCATTATACTGAGCATACACATAAGGAAAAACATAAGTTACTACATGAACATTAGCTCCTCTTCCCTAAACCACAAGATTTATGAGGAACTGACCAAAAATATGAGGCAAAATTCTGGACATTCTTGAAAAATCTGCACTGTTGAGAGGTATGTTAACTGATGATACATGAAAGGTTTTACTACAAGTGTGAAACAAAACACATTTGAAGGGATAACCTCGTCATTGTGTTGCAAAGCAGATGTTTGGGCTGAAAGGTAAATGTTTCTCTAAGTGGAATTGTACACACCAGATCTGTAAGCTAGTCCTAACAGTCACTACAGTCACACACACTCACACTAGTTAGTGCTTGCTAGATTTGAACATCTACCTATTTAAGTACACAATCCAGAGAGCATCGGAACAACTGTTAGTAACAGAGTAGAAATGTTTTATAAGTGTCAGACAGGATGATTGTAGTATACATTACATATGTTTGAGTTTATGGGCAATGTGTTTTGCCAAAAACTGAAAGCAGCAATGTGTTGATCATAAATGACTACATATTGTAGCAATAACTCTTACATCACCTTATTCATGAACATTGTTGTAATGCCAGTGATATCTATATGTGAGACATTAAGGTGTAGTAACCAGTTATAGTTATATGCTATTTAGCTATTCATATGATGGCTGATGCCTACACTTGACAATCAGTGGAATGGCACTCTGGTATTCCTGACTGGTCATCTAACAAATCATTTACTTATTTTATTTATTTATTTGACATTTGTTAACTGGGTTAGTCCAACTGAGCCAGAAGCCCATTTTCAGTGGAGACCTGAGGAGAAAAGCTCCAGAAAGTTTACAATATAATACAATATATCAATACACTGTATTCAATTTTAAAATAACATAAGATGAGTAACATAAGATGAGGTATACATGCTGCTATTAGCCCACTATCTTCTAAAGAAGAGGGGTAAAATGCAGTAAACTAAGAGGAAGCAAATTAGGAGAGTACACCAGCAGAAGCTGAGTAAAGTGGCAGAATGAAATAACTAAAACTGCTGTTAGATACAGGAAGACTAATGTAACACAGTATGATGGGAAACAGGAAGACTAATGTAACACAGTATGATGGGATACAGGAAGACTAATGTAACACAGTATGATGGGATACAGGAAGACTAATGTAACAGGAAGACTAATGTAACACAGTATGATGGGATACAGGAAGACTAATGTAACACAGTATGATGGGATACAGGAAGACTAATGTAACACAGTATGATGGGATACAGGAAGACTAATGTAACACAGTATGATGGAGAGAACAGGAGAAAGAACGAAATGCTATAGGAAAGGGAAGCAGAAGATAAGTAAGAGTGAGGTAGTGGTCATGTGGGGGGTTGGCATGGGTAGGACCAGGTCTTTGGTAGATAGTGTTTAAGTTCATGTTTAAACAGGTGCTTTTAAGAGATTTGTCATATATTGAGGGGAAGTGTATTCTAGGCATGAGCTACAGAGTACGTATAAAGAGATTTTCCAATAGTCTTGTTAGGCTTACAGATATCAAGAAGGAGTTTGTTGGTAGAATGAAGGTGGCACCGTGGGTTGTAGTAGGATACTAGGTTTAAGATAGAGAGTCAGGAAAGGGGTCATTCAGAATGTAGTGGGTAATGTGTAATTGAGGAAGTAATAGTTGGTTTGGAAGTTCAGGCCATTGTAGTTTGTTCAGGGAAAGACAGTGGCAGGAATCGTAGGGGAGATTGGAGGCAAATCTGGCTATTCTGTTATATGTTTGTTCAAGTTTGGTGATTAGTGAACAACGAATACTATTAAGGATAGGGGCAGTGTACAGTAGACAGGGTAATAGGAGAGACTGAGCTAGAGAGAATTTTGAGGAAGGTGTTAGGAATTTCATATTATGATAGAGTAGACTGAGTTTCTGTTGTTTTTTTTTTTTATATGTTGGTGTATGTGATTGTCATATTTCAGTTCATCATCGATGATGGTGCCGAGTAGTTTGGTATGAGATTCAGGTGTAATTTTGGTATTGTTGATGGAGGTATTGGGAAAAGAAGATTTGTGATGTGATAGTGTTCTTTGGAAGAAGAGAAGGAGTTTAGTTTTTTTAGCATTAAGTACAAGTTGATTGTCTGAGAACCCAGACACTGGAGATGCACAAGCCAGTGCATTTCTTCATGCCGGTCCCAAGCCCAGATAAATGGGAAGGGTTACATCAGGAAGGGCATCCAGTGTAAAACTTTTGGCAAATTATATATGCACAGAACAATACAGATTTACATACCAGATCAGTCGAGGCCTGAGTTAACAATGATCTCCACCAGTACTGTTAGCCAACAGGGTATTAGTGGAAATTGGGCTACTGTTGGTCGAAAGAGAAGAAGAGGGGGAAGACATGCCCAAAGGCGGGAAGAGAGGAGGACGTTTAGGAGTGTAGTAGTGAGGTAGGAACTTTGAATGTTGGTAGTATGACTAGTATAGGGAGAGATCTAGTTGATATGATGGAGAGAAGGAAGACTGATATATTATGGATGATTGCATTGATTTGGACATGTGCTGAGGAGGTGTGCTGGGTATAGTAGGAAAAGGATGCCAAGGATGGAACTGCCAGGTAAGAGGAAAAAAATGGGAAAGCCTAAGATAAGGCTTGTGGATGTAGTGAGAGAGGACATATAGGTAGATGGTGTGACAGAGCAAGACACAGAGGACAGGAAGAAATGGAAACAGATGATCCACTGTGGCGACCCCTAATGGGAACAACCTGTGAAGATATGTGAAGGCTGACAGCCTAGCCAGATAGAATTTTGTAGATAATTCTATGTCTTTGCAAATATTAATATAAACCACAGGCTTATTCTTTTAAATGGAAGAAAATAGTATTAAATGTTAAACATCAAAAATGTAACAACCGTGTACTCTGCTGTAAGAAAGCTGATAAGTCAAGCCTCGAATGACTGTTTGATCTCATACCCGGAGATGTGGTGTCTGAACCAGCAGATTATTTCCATTGTCATGAGACCAGAGTTAATTGCTAGAGTTTACATATATAATGTCTTTAATTACTGTGGTTTCATGACCAGGTGCAAGATCAAAGCTATGTTAAACTCTGAGTTTCTGTTAGCCTGGGAAACCTGAGAAGAATGATGTAATTTAAAATGAGTCAGCTGTGATGTATTATCAATTTAAAGGACTTTCTCAGAGACAGAGAGAGAGCATTTTGGATTTTGTCTAAAACTGACAACAACTCACCATACTCTGCTTTGTTCCATATGCAAGTTTATTTAGAACTGTGATTGCTGTTAGATATAGAGAGAAAATAGTAAGTTTAGTATAGCTGTTTTCTGTATTGATGTCAGAGCTATTCCATTGTATTATTTTAAGCATTTTCCTGTGATCTCTGAACTCTTGACTAGCACTGTGTAGTAAGAAGTATTGTCTTGTGTTTTTATTATTTATTATTAAATATTTTTAAACCTTTCAACTGTGGCTGTTTTGTGTAGAGATAATTTAAGCTCTAGAGTACATTGCATGTATATAGTGAGACTGTCCAAGCCATTCCAGTTACTTTAGCCCTGGATCACACTTACTATTTGGATAATAATATTGCACAGTAATAATTGGACACCCTTTGGTAAGGGCCTTTTTAGTAGTTAGTGGTTAGTGGCAGCTGGTATTACCTTATAGACTGACAGGAAGGGGCATAGCTGGAGAACCTGTGCCAGCCTTCTCCAGGAGTATCTATGTGGTTATATATAACTCTTATCTCAAAGTGTGTGTGTGTGTGTGTCAGCTACTTGAGCAGGGACACAAAGCACTGGTTAGACAGTGAGGGTGATGGAGGTTTTAACTTGACAACTAGGCTGAGATGTGGACCCTATGGCTGTGGCAGTGGGGAGTTTTATTGGGGATCTGGAGAGAAAGGCAGAAACCAGCCCCAGACTGACTGTGATCTCTGTGTGCTCTTAAGGGAAATTGTACTTTACTTCTCTTAAGGGAAATTGTACTTTACTTTGTGTGTATTTGTTGTCCTTCCCAATGTGGACGCCCCTCACTGGTGTTAGTGGTGAGGATTGAGGCTCCTTGATTACTGGGCCAGAGCATGGGCATCAGATATTAATTGCTTCACAGTGGTGGGATTTCCACACCACATATTAATTGGTTGACAAATGGCTTGTAGTGGTGTGGATAGTGAATTCCTGTAGCTTGTGTACAGTGATCACTGAAGGTGGTTTTGTACTCTAAATCAGCCACGCAGTGAATATTCAGAGTTCAGATCACGATTGTTTTATTTATTTTGTTAGCCTAGTTAGTCAGGGAAAGCAGGCAACCATGTCAGCAGAGGAGTATGGCAAGCTGACAAGGAGCCAGTTGGTTGACATATGCTAGGCTAAGGTACTGGTACATGGAAACCTGACTAAGGCAGACCTGATTGCAGCTTTGGTCACAGCTGCATCAGAAAACAGCAATCAGGAGGATGATCAGACTGGCCATGGAGATGTACAACACTCAGAGAATGGACAGCTCGACCTTTCTGCAGAGTACTTAAAAATCCATCAGGAGCTAAAGAGACTTGAGTTGGAGGTCAGGCATTTGGAAACAGAAGCAGCAGAGAGACTGAGATGTCTACAGGCTGAGGAGAATGAGAAACTGCTACGCCTGGAAGCTGAGGAGAAGGAAGGGCAGAGGCAGCACAAAAGGAGATGCTGACTCTTTGCCAGAGTCATGGAGGTAATGGGGTAGGGAGTAACTGGACCCCAGAAGCACAAAAAGTCAGTACGTTTCTTCCATAGTTTACAGATATAATAGTAATACCAATTACAAGATCTTGTTCTCCTTAGCTCATGCAAATAAGTTCACTGATGCTACTTTGTGATTGGAAGTAAAAACCAAAGGAAAAAGGAAGTGACTAAAGCCTCATTATGATTGTTTTTTCAATGTTATTTAAAACATTGCTAGTCCTTACATTACACGATCTGAAGAAGGCAGTTTATGCTGAAAGCGCTCATCATATTTTATTTGTGTTATCAATAAAAGCTCATTTTCTTCTTAATCAAGTGGAACTTGTTCATTCGTTGCTGTGGTGACGTCTACAGGATTTTGCTTCTTCTACAGTTTACAGAGGGGGATCATTTTGATAGTTTCATTCATATGTTTGAGAGGGTATGTAAACAGTATGATGCTGACCAAAGGCGGCTCTGGGTGCTGTTCCTGACCCCCTTACTTCATGGTAAAACTGTAACTATTTTGTCCAAAATGTCTGACGTTGACTGTTTTAACTATAATGCTGTAAAGAATTGTTTGTTAGAATTTTTTAAGCTGACACATGAGCATAGATGCCAGGCAGATGAAAGTGTGTGTGATTATGTTGCTGAACTGAGCACTTATTTTCATAGGTGGGTGAGTGGATGTCAGATCACCACTTTTGAAGGGCTACAGACCTTTTGGTGATGGAACAAGCCCTTAGCACTTTGCCTGAGGACATGAGGATCTGGTTAGCTAATAGACAATGTGCTACTTCAGATGAGTTGGGGAAGATGGGAGACCTCTATCTAATAAGCAGGGCATCCCTGCATAGGAAAGGGACCCCCAGTACTGCTCATGGGTCTAAAGGAACCCATGTTGGGTAGCCCAGACTGACCCAACAGAATCTGCCAGTCATAGGAGAAGCCATTAGTCCAGGTACATGTCCAGGACCTGGGGTTAAATGTTTTGAATGCAACCAGTGGGGCCATGTGGCATATAGATGTCCACAAAGGCAAGGTTGAGAACAAAAGGTGAGGGAGCCAGTAAGTGGGAAGGACAAAATGCCAATAGTAGGTTGTCTTGAGACAACAAGGGTACCAAACTACCATCCTGCAGATGTCCTGATAGGGAAAGATGAGGCAGTACCATGTGTTCATGCAGTTACATGCAGTCAGGCTTGGAGACAAGCATGTGTGTCTGGTAGCCTGGGGGAGACCCAGACAGACCACATGTTTGCAGCCAGGACTGGTGAGGTGGTTACTTCAGGGAGGGAGCTACTCTGTAGCAATCACCGAAGGTGAGCCACAACTGCTTGTGGGTGCTGATGTTCCCTTGGACAGAGTGACTGAAAAAGTAGAGGTGATTAGTAGTTCCTAGGCTGACAGTGAGACACCACTGTCAGAGGATGCCCAACTTCCTGTGGAAGGGGAGCTTTGAAGGCTTACAAAGAGAGAGTTGAGACAGGCTCAGCTCTTAGACCCTACATTGCAAGGCCTGAGGCAGGTAGCTAGTGAGGCACCTAATTCTCAAGGGAAGGGGGAATCTGTATACTGGGACAAAGAGTTACTGCATAGAGAGTGGACCCTTGAGTGAGGGCTAGAAGGTGAGAAGATACAGCAGTTGGTAGTGCTTAGAGCCTACCATCTGGCACTTCTAGCCATAGCCCATAATATTCCCTTTGCATGTCATATGGGCATAAAACATACAAAGAGACGTATTATGCAGAACCTCTATTGGCCTGGAATTTCCAGAGATGAACAGGGTATTGTAGGACCTGTGAGCAGTGCCAAAAGGTAGCCAAGCCAGGAGACTAGGTGAGAGCTCCTTTGATGCCTTTGCCTGTGATTGAGGAGCCATTTCAGATGGTAGCTATGGATATTGTGGGGCCTCTGAGTACCCTATGTTCCACAGGGAAAAGGTATATCCTAATGATAGTAGATTATGCTACAAGATACCCTGAGGCAGTGGCTTTGTCCTCCATTGAAGCAGAAAAGGTGGCAAATGCTTTGTTAGAGATTTTCAGCAGGGTATGTTTCCCAAAAGAAATACTGACTGACAGAGGTGCTAATTTCATGTCAGACCTGCTGGCTTGCCTGTGGAAGTCCTGTGGGGAGAAGCACCTGAAGATCACCCTGCTACCATCTCCAGACTAATGGTCTTGTTGAAAGGTTAAACTCTACAATCAAGTCCATGCTACAGGCATTTGCAGACCAGTTTAAGAGGGAGTGAGACAAATATTTGTCCCATCTGTTGTTTGCTTACAGAGAGATTCCCCAGGAATCCACAGGTTTTTCACCCTTTGAGATGTTGTATGGGCATAGGGTGAGAGGACCTCTAGATTTAATTCGAGATGAGTTGGAAGGTGAGTGTTAATCACCCAAGGAGTCTGTTGTGGCATATGTCCTAAACCTCAGGACAAGGCTCAGGGAACTCATGGGCTTGGTCCAGGAGAACCTAACAGATGCCCAGCAACAGAAAAAGGTCTGGTATGACCAGAATGCTTGAGCTAGAGAGTATGCTGTAGGGAAGCAGATAATGGTTCTCATCGCTGTCAGACATAATAAACTGCAATCAGCCTGGGAGGGACCCTACAAGGTGGTAAGGAAGGTCAGTGATGTTAACTACATGGAGAACTGCTAGGCAGAAGGCTGGGGCACAAATTGTACCATGTTAACATAATGAAACCTTACCATGATAGGGAGGCCCTTGTGCTGAGTATTTGCAGTAGATTGCAGGAGGAGTCTGAGGGAGATCTGGTGACTGATCTCCACAGTGAGGCTCTGATTGACACCTCAGTGGAAGGGGTAGCAATGTCCCAGCAGCTACCCCCTACCCTGGTTCGAGAAATCTGTGCAGTGTTACAGGAGTTTGGGGACGTGTTCACTAGGAAACTAGGGTGCACCCACATGGTGCAGCACCAGGTAGATACATGACCACAAAGACCTATTAGGCAGGCCCCTTATAGGGTGCCTGAGAGAGTCAAACAGACTCTGAGGAAGGAGATGCAGGTGTTGTTGGAACTAGGGGTAATACAAGAGTCCAACAGTCCCTGGGCCTCCCCAGTGGTGCTGGTGCAAAGAAGGATGTCATCACCAGGTTCTGTGTGGACTACAGGAAATTAAATAGTCACACAGAGTCAGATGCTTACCCCATGCCTAGGACAGATGAGGCCCTAGAGCAGCTTGGAGGGGCTAAGTATCTTACAACCATTGATCTTACCAAGGGTTACTGGCAGGTGCCCTTGACTCCTAGTACTAGAGAGAAGTCAGCCTTTGTGACTCATTTTGGCTTATATGAATTTACAAAGATGCACCTTTGGGATGAAAAATGCCCCAGCAACCTTCCAGAGGCTGGTAGATCATATCCTAGCAAGAGTAGGAGGCTTTGCTCTTGCTTAACTAGATGACATTGCCATCTATACCCATTCCTGGCAAGAGCACCTTCAGCATGTCAGGGATGTGCTGGGCAAACTACAGAGGGTACGGCTGACCATTAAGCCCAGCAAATGTCAGGTGGGCATGACAGAGGTCTCCTCCCTGAGACATAGAGTGGGGAGTGGTAAGATCAGGCAAGAACCTGCCATAGTGGAAGCCATTCAGGCATGGTCTGCACCTGTTACCAAATAGCAGGCAAGGGCATTCTTAGGGACAGCAGAGTACCACAGAAAGTTTGTCCCCAGTTATAGTACCATAGCTGCTCCCATCACAGATCTGACAAGGAAGAACAGGCCAGATAAGCTAGTGTGGACCACAGCATGTGAGCAGGCATTCCAGAAGCTTAAAGAAGGTTTGGGAGGACCCCTGTGTTAGCCAGTCCAGATTACAGCAGATAATTTGGTGTGCAGGTGGATGCTTTGAACCAAGGGATGGGGGCTGTAGTTAGCCAGATTTCTTTAGAGGGAGAAGAGCACTCAGTGGTTTATCTCAGTCATAGGCTCCAACTCAGGGAGGAATGCTATGCAGCTGTAGAAAAGGAATGTCTAGCCATAGTGTGGGCACTGAAGAAACTTCAGCATTATCTGTATGGAAGAAAATTCACTGTAGTGACAGATCACCACAATCCCCAACATGGTTAAACAGAGCCAGCCAGCAAAATGCCAAGTTGCTAAGATGGAGCCTAGGGTTGCGAGCATATATGTCAGTGCAGCACCACAATGGGAGTAGCAATACCAATGCAGATGGGCTCTTAAGACAGGGAATGGGGTATGGTATACTCAGATAGACCTAACCCTCTCAAGCAATGTTTCTCAAAGGACACTTGAAAAACTAGGTTGAGTTCTCAGGGGGGGGTGTGAAGATATGTGAAGGCTACCAGTCTAACTAGATAGAATTTTGTAGATAATTCTATGTCTTTGTAAATATTAATATAAGCCACAGGCTTGTTCTCTTAAATGGAAGAAAATGGTGTTAAATGTTGAATGTCAAAAATGTAACAATAGTGCACTCTGCTGTAAGAAAGCTGATACGTCAAGCTTTGTATGACTGTTTGATCTCAAACTCGAAACTGTGGTGTCTGAACCAGCAGATGCTTTCTATTGTTTTGAGACCAGAGTTAATTGCTAGATTTTACACATATAATGTCTTTAAATACTGTGGTTTCCTGACCAGGTGCAAGATCAAAGCTATGTTAAACTCTGAGTTTCTGTTAGCCTGGGAAACCAGAGAAGAATGATGTAATCTAAAATGAGTCAGCCATGATGTATTATCAATTTAAAGGACTTTCCCAGAGACAGAGAGAGAGCATTTTGGATTTTGTCTAAGGATGACAACAACTCACCAGTACTCTGTTTTGCTCTATATGTAAGTTTATTTAGAACTGTGACTGCTCTTAGATATAGATAGAAAATAGTAAGATTAGTCTAGTTGTTTTCTGTATTGAAGTTAGAACTATTATATTGTACTATTTTAAGCATTTTGCTGTGATTGCTGAACTCTTGACTAGCACTGTGTAGCAATAAGTATTGTCTTGTGTTTTTATTATTTGTTATTAAATATTTTTAAACATTTCAACTGTGGCTGTTTTGTGTAGAGATAGTTTAAGCTCTAGAGTACATTGCACATATATAGTGATACTGTCCAAGCCACTCCAATAGCTTTAGCCCTGGGTCACACTTACTATTTGGAGAATAATATTGCACAGTAATAATTGGACGCCCTTTGGTAAGGGCCTTTTTAGTAGGTGATATTAGTGATTGGTGGCAGCTGGTACTACCTTGTAGACTGGCAGGAAGGAGCATAGCTGAAAAACCTGTGCCAGCCTTCCCCAGGAGTGTCTGTATGGTTGTGTATAACTCTTATCTCAAAGTGTGAGTGTGTCAGCTACTTGGGCAGGGACACGAAGCACTGGATGGACAGAGAGGGTGCTGGAGGTTTTAGCTTGACAACTAGGCTGAGATCTGGACCCTATAGCCATGGCAGTGGGAGTCTTATTGGGGATCTTGCGAGAAATGGAGAAACCAGCCCCAGACTGACTGTGATCTCTGTGTGCTCTTAAGGGAAATTGTATTTTACTGTGTGTTTATTTGTTATCCTTCCCAATGCGGACACCCCTCACTGGTGTTAGTAGTGAGAATTGAGGCTCTTTGATTACAGGGCTTGTGCATGGGCATCACACAGCAGAAAGAAGAAGACAAGTTGATTGTCTGAGAGCCAAGTTTCAACTGAGGAGATGGCATCTTGGGTTAGAGCTAAGAGCTCAGGAATGCTATGGGCAGTGGTGATAAGAGTGGAATTATAGGCATATCATAGGAGTGTTGAGGGGTTACAGGCAGACTGAAGATTGTTAGTGAAGTTATTGAACAAGACGGGACCAAGGATAGATCCTTGTGGGACACCAGTGTTGACTGGAAGGAAGAGGGAGAGGACATTTTTCCAGGGAACAAATTGTTGCCTATTTTAGAGGTAGCTTGATAAGCAGTTTATAGAGGAGGCAGACAATTGGAGGTTGGAAAGTTTACTAAGAAGTTTAGAGTGGGAGACAGTATCAAAGGCCTTAAAGAGATCAAGGAATAAACAGGAGACTAGCTTGTTGTTGTCTTGGGCCTCTGCCACTGGTTGGGAGAAGGAGAGTAGTGCAGTGGAGGTGCTGCTGTGGGATCTAAAGCCATGTTGGGTGGGAGTTAGCAGGTTGTTATCGAGCAGATGGTTAAGTAGCTGGGTATGTACACACTTTTCCAGAATTTTAGAGATGGGGATAGGATAGCAATGGACCTGTAATTACAGGGATCAGTAGAGTTTCTACCTTTATGAAGAGGGATTGTGTAGAAGGATTTCCATATATCAGGGACACAGGCTTCAGAAATGGAGCGATTAATGAGTATAGTGACAGGGTAGGCAATAGATTCTGTGGCAATTTTCAGGACGTGAGAAGGTAGTTTATCAGCAGAGGGGGAACAAGGTTTAAGTTTAGAAAGGAGGGATTTAATAAGGGAGATGGGAACAGGTTTGAGGGCGAAGGTAGTAAAATAAGCTGTGGTAGGAGATGAGGAAGGGGTACAGGAAGTATTAGTTTTTTGTGTAAGTTTTTTTTGATAGTTTCTATGAAATAGTTGTTCAGTAGAGTGTCAGTTTCAGTAGCTATATTATGTGGGTAGGAATTGAGAGTTGATGGGTTGCCAGGGTTAAGTAGATGACTGATGGAAGTCCAGAATTTTTTTTTTGATTTCTCATTATAGTATGTAGATCATTGTGCAGACTATGTGATGTGTGTACATTATGCAAGGTAACCACAAGCATACAGTCCAAGCATATATGATTATAGTCATTAATACTGCTTAGCAAGTATGTATTCCATAGTCTCATTTCACTGAATCACATTTGGAAGGGTAATGTGCTTTAGTGCAAGAATCATTTACATTATACAGTAAGTAGACAGCATCACAATAAACAACTCATATCCTGACTGCAATAAGCCAATACACCATTCACAAGTAATACAAGCCTCTGGCATTACTTTCTTTCTGTCAAAAATCACTTACTGAAGCACACTGTTGGCAAGCTGATTTGCACAATCAACAGAAGCATATTAGTGCCTTCTTAATGATTTTCTGAGTTTTTGAATTTAGAATGGGAAATAGCAGCGGTCTGTTATGCTCCATGCCAAGTGGAATTTCTGATTGTGAGCCATTTCATAACTCATGTGTGCTGTGGCAATGTATTCAGTGTTATCATTTGGTTAATGCAGGAATATAACTATCTACTGTCAACATATCTGAAGACTGTCCAGATATTTAAGTCATAATATTGTTGTGTTCCTCATAAAATCTGTGATGTTCTAAAAAATCATTGAAGATTAAAGTCACTACATAATAACACACATGTATGTATCACACTTTCTATCCATCAGAAACTACATGCTAGCACTAACGCTTTTATTACAGCAACTCCGTATGTGTATTGGAGAAATAATTAGAATCTGTCCCTATTTTTGAGCATTTGCCCACCCATTACTTTTGGCTTTGTCAAGATGTCTTGCACTTAGCAGTGGAAAGGTAAGAGGTGAGATACTGGTGACTGTCTAACATATCTATGCAGCAATTCATAAGGGAAAATGTTATTAGAAAAAAAACCTTAATGTTTGACATACTGATGGCTTTGAACACCTGCCAATCCACATAGGTTCATAGGTTCATAGGTTCATACTAGGCTATCTGCCCTAGGGCATTTATAAGCCTAGCCAGAATGTGTTTGGCTTTCGCCACCCATTTTAAATTTATTTTGCTATGCCCTTTTTCGAGGTTAGTATACTGTGCCTCTATCTAACAGTGACACAGAAGTGATACCCGGGGTAAACCTACGATCTCCCATCCACTCATCAAGATTCCTCTTGAAGAGAGTCAGTGAGGGACTCTGCCTAACCTGGACTGGGATTTTATTCCAGAGTGAAGGGAGCCTCTGGGTTATGAATCTGTCCCTCCAGCATGTCCTATTTATTTCAGTGCTGAGGTTCAAGTCTCGAGCACATAGCTCGATGGGATTTGGATTTTCTGAGGTGCAGCATGTCCATTAATTCCGGGTTGGACATGGCTTTATACGTCAGGCACAGATCTCCTCTGAACAGGCGGTATGCCACTGAGTAGAGCTGGAGTTTCTTTAACCGGGCAGCATATGGCATCTGTTTGAGCCCTTTGATCCTCTTGGTGAGGTAATTTTGGGGTCTTTCCAGTTGCTGCAGGTGTCTGGTAAGGTACATCCCAAAAGGGGCATTGTACTCAATTATGGGCCTGATGAGGGATGAGTAAAGAGGCACGATGACCTCCCTGATCTAGATGTGAATCCCTTCATGATTAGGTGGGCTATATAAAATGTTTTTCTAACCACTTTGGCCACGTGGTTGTCAAATGAGAGATTGCTATCAACTTGGGTCCCCAGGTCCCTAATTACTTCTTCTGTACTTAATGGATTTCCACCTATGTGGTAATTTGTGGGCACTTTGTTTTTGCCAAAGGGATGACTATACACTTTTGGCATTTAGCTTGAGGCCATGGCTCTGGCACCAGTTGTCTGTTTCTATGAGGCCCTTTTGGAAGATGCTTGTGTCGGCTGGAGAGTCGATTATGGCACCCAGTTTGCAGTCATCTGCGAACTTGGTCAGCCACAGTCCTTCCGTGTTGGCCTGTACCTCCGAGAAATATATACCGAACAAGAGAGGTCCCAGGACTGAGCCTTGTGGGACACCACTTGTAACTGGTTTGGAGTCTGACATGGCTCCAGCAATTCTAACCATGTGGGTTCTGTCCTTGAGCCAGTTTGCAATCCATCTAGTGACATAGGGGTTTATATTTAAGCTGGTGAGCTTATCTATTATGCCCGAGTGGGGTATTGTATCGAAGGCTTTTGCGAGGTCCAGGTAGGCTGTGTGGACCACCTTCCCCTCTTCAATGGCCTTGGTGACTGTTTCAAAGAAATCAACCAGGTTTAAGAGGCAGGATCTGCCCTTAACAAAGCCGAACTGGGTAGGATCCAGTGTTTGTAGGTCCCCAATATCTTTATTTATGAGGTCCATGATGATCCTTTCCATAGCTTTGCAGACCAAGCTAGTCAGGCTTATGGGGCGATAGTTTCCAGGATCCGTTGAGGCACCACCTTTATGGAGCGGGACCACTGTTGCTGTACGCCACTCTTTGGGCACATATCCTGTAGTAAGGCTGAGATTGAACAGTAGTTTTATGTTTGGGTTTAGCTCTTCTTTGAGTTCATGTAGGACGCAGCGCGGGACACCAACTGGTCCCATTGATGCTGTGTTAATTGCTTTGGAGAGGCGGCTCTTACCTGAGCATCTGAGATGTCAGGGGGGCAGCAATCTGCTGGGATAGCTATTTGCCCTTTTGGTGGGGAGGGGGAGAAGTTTGCGCTGAACCTGTCAGCTAGGATGTTGGCAATGTCTGTGGGTTCGGTGTATTTTTTGTCATTTTGGACTAATTCTGAGCATATCTGGGAATTACCACCCTGGTTCCTAACATAACTAAAGAAAGCCTTGTGATTATCCTTAGTGTCCTGTGCAATTTTTCTCTCGAAGCTGGCCTTAGACAATTTTATGTGTGCCCGTAGTTTTTTGTTAATACTGATCAGTGATGCCTTCCCTTTTTGGGATTTTGCTTTATCATTTAGTAGCTTCCTCCTTCTATTGTATAGTTTGTTTATGGCTGGGGTCCACCAGACAGGACGTCTGCCTTTGGAGGATTGGGTCTTGGTTTTATTTGGGATCGATGATCCATGCATTCCTGAAGGTGTTCATAGAATGCATTTATAAAGGATTCTGCGGTCTGGGCTGTATTTTCCACAGGCCCGGGGGCTTTGAAGGATTCCACCTCAGTTTTGAGGAGTGTAAAATTTGCTTTAGAGAAGTTTTTCACTGTGGTTTTCTGGGCAGGGGTGGGGACGGGATGTGAATATCCAGTGAGATTAGTTTATGGTCTGATCTTACCAGTGAGGGATACACTTCTGGTCTGGAGCATAGAGTCCCCATGTTGGTGATGATCAGGTCCAGTATGTTTTCCCCTCTTGTGGGAGTGGTAACAAGTTGTTCCATAGCATTTGAGTTTATAAATTCTAGGAACCTTTGGGCTAGGGTGTTGGAGCTAGAGTAATGCTCCCAGTCTATGTTTGGGTAGTTGAAATCGCCCAATATAATGGTGTTTGGAGAGACCTTCATATTTTCCAGTGTTCTCAGGAAGGCCGAGTGGGGTTCCTGGGTTTGGGAGGGTGGCCTGCAGCAGGCTATAAACTGGAAGGCAGTTTTACCCACTGTTAGTTGCACATGGATAGTCTCTGATGCTTCGTGCTTTGCCACCAACCTGGAGGTGTGGGTATCTTTGATGAATATCGATACTCCCCTCCTTTTGTGGTTCGGTCCAAGTTTTGGGGCCAAAAGCATGGTATGAGGTATAACCTGGTAGTGCTGGGGTGCTCTCGGGAGCCCTGAACCAGGTTTCTGTTACTGCACAGATATCAATGTTCTCCATGCTAAGGAGAGTTTCGAGTGCATGCATCTTGAGGTTTAGACTTCTGGCGTTGAGTAGCATTACTCTTAGTTTCTTATCCCTTGTGATACCTATGGAGGTGGGTTTGTCTTTTGAGCCTTGCCTAAAAAGGCACTATGGGGTAGCAAGAGCCTTTGCCAATATCCGAAAGCCCAGGGGTGACAGGTGCAAGCCGTCCCTAGCGAAGCATCGTGGCTTGTCGAGCATATCATCCCAAGCTGACAGGCATTGGATCCCCTTTGAATGACACCAGTACTTAAGCCAATTGTTGAAATTGATCATCTTGTCTTCATATTGTGGCATCATTCTTGGTGAGGATAAGATGCTACTCAAGGTCAGGGTCATACCGGCCTGGGCTACATGCTCAGAGAGCTCCTTTATGTCTCTTTTCATGTAGTCCAGGGAGGTGCGTCTCAGGTCATTCACACCAGCATGGACAATGACTGAGTCATATTTGTACTTGCCTTGGAGTGACCCGAGTGCTTGTGTTATGTGGCGGATCCTAGCACCCGACAGGCTGCTCACCGTGACCCTCTCCTTGTTCAGCCTGGTGAGCGGACGTCAGTGTGCCTGATGATAGAGTCACCTATTACAAGTGTATCAGGTGTGTTGTTTAGTCTTAAGGGCTGTGACTGTTTGGCACACTGGCTTTGTGAGATATGTGTTGCACGTGTTTTGTTTTGGGGTAGCGGCTGCTTGGGTGTCTGCTTTGGAGGTCTCTGCTGCTTTGGCAGATCTTTATTTAGAGCCTCAGTATGTTTTTGTGTGATTATGTGTTTGGTTTGCTGTCGTGGTAGGTCTATGTGAGACTGGAATTGTAGTGAGTATGGTTTCCTTCTCCTCCTGACTGGTTATGCCAGTACTGAGTTGAGAGAGCTTAGCCTCCAATTTGGCTATATGGTTGCATCTCTCACATGTGTTGGAATTTGTTGGGAGGAGGAGAGGGTTGTCTGTGTACATGAGGCAGTTGTAACATTGCCTCAAGATTCCCAGATTCACCAGCTGGACCGGAGAGGAGATTGACAACTGACCTTTGGACATGCTAGAATAATATTGGGAATTCCTTAATAATTGAAAACCAGGGCCAGTGGGGAGTGAGGGTGTAATGCTTTTAATTTTTGTGCTGACTTATATAATTGCTTTAGTGAGCAAGTGCCAGGTAACTTAAGTGCAATGTGTTACAGGTAACTTAAATGCAAAAACGACAAACAGTAACTTTCTTTCAAGTGAAACAAGGAAATAAGTACAGTAAGCAATGCAGATATCACTAGTGAGCCACAGAAGCGCTGAGAAGCCGCGTATTAGGTGGAATTAGCGTTCCAGGGAAATAACAAGCAAACAAACAACAAGCATATAAAGAAAGCTATATTCAGCAGGCCTGGATCTAGTCTATGCTACAGCAAACAAGGTGTACCAATTTCAGTAAGATACAGTTCAAATATTCAGGCACTATAAACCTTTAACCAGAAATTCCCAGCTCAGAAGGGCAGAGTCCAGCCTCTTCTCCCACAAGAGTGCAGACCACAAACCTTCTTAATGTAAAATAACTGGCCTGAAGCCCAAGTGCCTAAACCAGAACTAATACACTTTAAGAGTAACAGACACTGGGCTCTCAATCAGCAGTTCCCAACTTAGAAGGATGAAAGCTACCTGTCCTGCCACCACAGTGCATGCCACAAACCTTCCTAATGTAAAACAACTGGTCTGAAGCCCAAGTGCTTAATCCAAAAGACTTAGAATGACAGCTAAACTTTAATCAAGTTACTACCAAGCAGTAATAAATACAATTGAATACTTTAGAGAATGCCTGGATTAGTGCTCAAGTTACACAAACAAAGCTAGATCCAGCAGGCCCGAATCCAGTCTATGCCACAGCAAACAAGGAGCACCAACTTCAGTAAGAAGCAGTGCAGATATGCATGCACTATAAGCCTTCAATCAGAAATTCCCAGCTCAGAAGGACAGAGTCCAGCCTCTCCTCCCACAAGAGTGCAGACCACGAACCCTCTTAATGTAAAATAACTGGCCTGAAAGCCTAAGTGCTTAAACCATAATTAATACACTTTTAGAATAACAGACACTGAGCCCTCAATCAGCAGTTCCCAACCTAGAAGGATGTAAGCTACCTATTCTGCCACTACAGTGCAGACCACAAACCATCTCAGTGCAAAACAACTGGTCCGAAGCCCAAGTGTTTAAAACAGAAGGCTTAGAATGAGTTACACCAAGCAGTAATAAATACAATTGAGTACTTTTAAGATGATGCAAAAGTAAAAAAAAGTAGGTAGAAACACAAGTACAGTAAAAGCAGATTACATTTTTTTTTTTTTTTTTTTTCTGAACAAGTGCTGAGATCAAAGAAACAGATTTGAGTGCTGAAACTAGAAAACTGGCTAGTTATAGGGAAAAAAACTAAGCTAGAAGGCTTCCCTCCAACACAGAAGGGCTTAGGGGCTCAAAAGCCTACAAATAGTCTATACCACTTAACAGGAAAGGCAGGAAACAAGCTTAAATTTTTTTTTTCTGTTTCCCAGATGCTCTCTTTGTACACAGTAGGAGTGCCTGAAATCAGAATATGATCTCACTGCACTCAGTTGAGTGAGCAAATGAGATGGGCCCAGAAGGAGTATCCAAACACAAATTTACAAGAGGGGCGGGCAGCTGCAAGGCCACTAAGATTAACACCAAAACAAAAACAGATGAAAAAAAGATAATTCACTAGACCAGAGAATTATCAGATCACATCACAAAACAAGTCACAGATCAGGTAGGCAAACTCACACATTTGAAATTAAAATGGGAAAAGTATGACACAAGGGAATATGCGTGCATCAAACTTCATAACAGTACTGAGAATTTAAACACCCTATATAGTGTACATTGATCCCTGCAGCGTAATAAAATACCAAAGAATGAACTCCAATGTGGAAACTGGACTTTGCAACCTTTATTTAGTGCTTTTGTCAGTATTACACTTGACATCTTCAGAATAAAACCAGTTAATTACAACTTCCTTTTATATCCAGGCTGGATCACATGACGCACATCAATTAATACCAGAACATGTTTTTCACCCTAAAGTTATTTAAAGTAATCAAAACACACATAAACTAATTTGCCATAAAAAGTTAATGCTTTTTCTTATAACTAACATAACAATCTGTTTCATAAACCTAACAAATTGTAAAGTCAACCAAAATAAAAGAAAAATAAAATTGAAAATAAAAATGAGATGAAACACATTCCCTTTATATGTGTATGTGAATGAATATATATAAAGTTTTTTATGTGTTTTAAAAACCTCTTGTCCTAGTTTGGACTCTTATAAATGAAAATCAGCCTTTAATTTTAAATAACTAGATAAAGAAACAACATCATTAAGCCCTGGGGGGGGGGGGTAGTATTAACCCTCAATTGCCACATAAGTTCTTTATACTCAAGGCTGATTTTCATTTATAAGAGTCCAAACTAGGACATGAGGTTTTTAAAACACATAAAAAACTTTATATATATTCATTCACATACACATAAAAAGGGAATGTGCTTCATCTCATTTTTATTTTCAGTTTTATTTTTCTTTTATTTTGCTTGACTTTACAATTTGTTGGGTTTATGAAACAGATTGTTATGCTAGTTATAAGAAAAATCATTAACAGTTTATGGCAAATTAGTTTATAGGTTCATAGGTTGATACTAGGCTATCTGCCCTAGGGCATTTATAAGCCTAGCCAGAGTGTGTTTGGCTTTTGCCACCCTTTTAGATTAGTTGACTGTGCCTCTGTATAGTACGTCACAAAAGATAGCCCTTTTAAGGTTAGTTTACTGTGCCTCTGTCTAGCAGGGACACAGAAGAGATCCCAGGGGTAAATCTACGATCTCTCATCCACTTGCCAAGATTTCTTTTGAAGAGGGTCATTGAGGGGCTCTGCCTAACATAGATTGGGATTTTGTTCCAGAGTGAGGGAAGCCTCTGGGATATGAATCTGTCCCTCTAGCATGTCCTATTTATTTCTGTGCTGAGGTTTAAGTTCCTGGAGCATGTGGCTCTAGGGGATTTGGATTTCCTGAGGTGGAGCATGTCCATTATGTGTGTTTTGATTACTTTAAATAACTTTGGGGTGAAAAACATGTTCTGGTTTTAATTGATGCCACATGATCCAGCCTGGATATAAAAGGAAGTTGTTACCTGGTTTTATTCAGAATAAGTCAAATGTAATACTACAAAAGCACTAAGTAAAGGTTGCAGAGTCCAGTTTCCACATTGGAATTTGTTCTTCTTTGGTATTTTATTAGTTTCAAGTGCATTTTGTGTTTCTGATCCCTGCAGCCTGTTAAATGCATAACAACCATCTCCTCACAGTGATATCATTATTGATTTCTGCCTCACAGAAGGACTAAGGACAGTATCATGATGAGCACCATATTAATGTGGCCAAAGGTAAAATCTTCAGTTTTGCCATATGATGCAAAGTGGCACTTAGCATATGTGTGAGATGCCAAACATTATGCAAATACTAAGAACAAAAACAGACAGATTGGTTGATAGGTGAGTTCTGATTACGTGTGTGGTGCAAATCTATTTTAACCAGATTAAAGGTATGAAAATGGAGGGTGGGGAGTGGCAAGCTGCGGGCATGACACTGGGATAAGAATAAAGGAACATGCGGGATTGTGGTGGGAGAGTGCCACAGCTATCCACTTCTTCGCAAACTTGCAGTGTCTTTGTTCAAATAATTTGATGAATTTGGATAGTCACCACATCAAGGGTGTGTGACAACAACTTGATAAATGGTCCAAATCAAGTGTGTCATACATACACATAAGTGATATAGAGAGCTATGCATGGGGCATCCTTTTTAGTGGGACAGATGCTCTTTTTATTTTTTTAAACAGAGAGGAATCCTGGGGATGATATTTAGGAATAAGAGAGCCAGGAAAGTTGGGTAGGTTGGGTAGCAGGTGTAGACGTACAGGACATAAAAGGCAGAAAGGGATGGTGATGGACACAGACGGTTGGGGAACATCATGATTGCAGGTATGTATGGGACTTATGAAATGCACTCCATCCAAGCAGATTACAGTAAGAATTTAGTCCTCACCTCAGAACTGTCATCACTGTCTACTGTCACAGACACATTGGACATTGCCAGATGGTGCTTCGATTTTTTCCATTCCGCTGATGCAGGTACCACGGTTCCTCTTCATTATCTCCTCCACCAATCCAGTCAGCTCTTGATAGATGATACAATCACTATGTCCACTGCCACTGCTATCAGTGGTAACCAGTGCACCAGCTGTTAGGGCAGAGCTACCTGATGCAGTTAGAGCAGGTATTGCTGGAGTTGTGGAGGCAATGCTGCTAAGCTCTGACCCAGAGGTAATGGGTGTCTGTGCTACCTATTGTGAAACCACAACAGCCGCATGTGGAATGATGGCAGTTTGAGTCTCCATGGCTGGTCTAGCTGCCTATGCTGGTAGTCATTTATGTTGTAACTGGAATTATCCTCCAACTGTAAAAAATAAATAAATAAAAAGAGAGAGAGATAGGACTGAGGAGAGACAACACAGAATAATATCATAAATGATGTGCTATTTTAATACATCACGGTCCCTGTATATTGAACTATAAGTATTTAAAGATTTCTCACATCTACATTTAAATATAAAGCAAGACGTGTGTTATGCTACAAATGAATTTCATCAATATACTATACATTATGCAGAGAGTTGTGTGAATATTGCACACATGCTTTATACATTCCAACTCATAAAATGCCCATGTGAAATGATTACAATGTTATTCTAATTTATTGATCACAGAATAATATACTTTTAGTTAATACAGACAGATTGCTTGGATTTAAATTCACACACAGTTTTGTTGACTGTACCATTGCCTAAAGCAATGCTTCAAGAGCTATTCCAGCAGGTATGTATACCTGGTTTAGAGTATGATTTCTCATTTCACTGTGCCAATCAGTTATGAACTAATGTCCGCATATTTGATAAAAAATGATTGCCAAATCAGAGCTCTTATGAAATGGTATCAGTTATACTTAAGCCACGCATACTTCCTGCCTCTTTGAGGTGCTTTAGTCTTTCCCAATGTGCCTCCCTATTTCCTTTTAGCTCTGCAGAAACTGTACAAAACAGACAAATAAATAAGTAATGCATGCTTTGTTTTATTGGCAAGTCACCCACAGCATTGTATCTCCTGATAATTGCCCCTATTCTTACTCAACCCAGGAGGGTCATGGGCCGTAAAATATTCCTCCCATCAGCTATAGAAGTCCTGCTTGCTTTTCATGTCATGGTAATGATGATGGCATTGTTTATCAGTGCATGGGATGGCAGCTGCACTGTTAACAGCACTGGCCAAGCTATTCCAAGCCTCATCCTTGGACAGGGATCCAGTATAGTCTCCATGAAGTAACTATCACCTGTAATGTTTAACAAGAAGTCCAGAAAAGATCTTGGATTCCAACTGACACCATCTTTGTGTTGCAAATGGAGCACTACCCTAACCATTGTCTGTCATGTCTTCTCAAAGATATTAGGAAAAATGGCAGGCAACTGGTGCCCAGTTAAAATCTCACATGTACCACCCTGTATGCAATGACAGACTAGCTAGAGAAATGCATTTTCATGACAGAAAGCAAAGAAATAGACTGGAATGAAATGTGAGCATGATTTCATCAGTGTTCACTTTAGGTATGAAACATGGCAGTTAGATTTGGCTATATGTGCTTATCAGAGGATTCAGAAATATTCCACTGTCACTCCATCAAATTCTGGTTAATGTTGATATCTCAGTTACATTTCATATGCTATCTTTGTAACCTGGGGCATGTTCTCTAGGACATTGAATGGCAATCATAATTGGAACATTATCACAGACACATGTGAGATGATGATCTCCATGATGTTGTTGTCATTCACTGTAGTCTTTATGTAAATGTACTTGAAGTAGTCCTTAATGCCTTGGTGGCAGATACATTTAAAAAATGTGAGTGTTAGCAAAGGAAATAGAACCCATGACAAAAAAAGAACCCGGACCTCTTCATTCTGTGTATTAACTGTATAAGTTGAAGTATACAGTTTTTAATGTGACTGGAGATAGACTTAATTCGGACAACCCAGTAACTGCTACACTTTGAGGTGTTTTTTTATTGGATTAATAATTTTCAGCATATATGTATTCTTGTGGAAAAGTTTCCATTGCAGTGATTATTTTAATATTACAGTTAACCTTTTTAGCACCTGTTATACACTCTTGTGGTACAACATTCATCTTTTAATTGCAAGTATAATTCAGTTCAGGTACACAAAAACATATTATGGTCCCTAAAATTAAACTATCCCTAATGTGGAATCAAACTCTGCACTGCTTGTGCTGTTCTTCGTAACTTATTGCATTGACATGTTGAACCATTGAGAAAGTTACATTACAGTCGTTTTGTCTGCACTCAGTTCAGTACTATCCATAGTGCTGACTAAAGCACATCATCACCAGTCTCATTTGCACAACTGGGGGCTAATGTTTTGCACATGCAAGATACATTTTTGAGTTATTGCCTTGGGAAGTGAATTGTGTTTCAGTGATTATCACTTCTGATGGTCCTCAATGCACAATTCTGAGTGTTACACAAAGGATGAAGTCAAGAAAAAAAGTTCATAAATAACTATGATGATTTTTCAACTTTATGTCCTTATACCGTTGACATGTTGACAGTTAGGACTCCTTCTTTCATAGAAACATCATTCTTTCTAGATCTAAAACCTACACCTACGATATTACCATGGAACATCAACATGAAATACAATGTTTGCCACCTGAACTCTGACACATAATGTATAGAAAAGAAAATACATTTACTCAGCTTTGTACTGCTGACACACATTTGTACAGCGATATACCCATGTAATCGCACAGTTGTCAGTTTTATTGCTTCCTGCATTTTGGTAATAAAATCTGAAGTGACACTTCTCTAGCTATATACAAGGCTAATGACCACCAGGGACTTTATAAGCCTAGCCTTGCAATCCAACCCAAATTTGTCCCTATATATCATGGGCATTTATTAGCAGTAGGTATGTCAGTTAGGAAGTTTCTAGAGGTTATGTGTACGGCTATGTTAGTTTAGGTATTACTGTCTGATTCTGTCTATCAGAGACATTGGGACCAGACTCGGAGTGAATTTTTGATTTTCCATCCATTAGTCAGAAAGAATTGTTCTTGACAACACTACTGCAGAAGGGAATATTATTAAACACTGGAGACATCAGCAAGTTTTTGAAAAAATGATTATTCACCGTAGATCAAGCAAAAGAGAAGCAAATTTATTTCAGCAATCAGGGGATATTAACAGGGTCTATATAATATTATCACATGCTTGCAAAAGCAAACGATAATTAATCAACCCCATGTAAGTGAAAGCTTGCAATGTCGAAACCTCAGAACAGTGATTTTTTCCAAGGGAAAAAAAATCGCTGTTCTAAACAAAAAAAAAAAACTTTAAAACATTACATTAAGTGGGGGGCTTCACCCCCCCACATCCCCCTACTTAAATATACCAACTCCGAGATCGCACTACAGTGCCGAAAACAGCAAAGTAACGGAACGGGCAAACAAATTCTTTCCCAGGGAAAGAATTTGCTTAAAAGCCGCTTCGCTATTTTGCTTTTTCGTACTTTTAAGTTCGATCAAGATGCATTCGACAAAATGTGTCTTTGGTCATGTAATAGGAACCCTATTAACAGGCAGCAGTGAGGTTTAATTTGTAATATCCAACTGTCTTCAAAATGCTTTCTCCGGGAGTATCAAAGTTAATTTCAGAAATAGAAAAGGCTATGAAGGAAATACAAAACATTTAGCCAGCATAGGGTGAGCCAGTAGGATGAAGGGGAATCTACTTCTTAATGTCTAGTTAGACTGGACAACTCCAGGAGTTACTCCACGTCCAGGTTATGGTGGGTAAGATGCCTGTTCAAGTCATAGCCAGTTATAAATCCCCTTCCATGTGTCACAATGTCCATGAAGCCTACTTGACCATACTGGAGACAATCCAAATTTTACCCAACACACTGTTTATGGGGGATTTCAATTATTCCACCATCAAGTGGGAAACTTATGCTAGCCCTACCTTGCAAATTCAAAAGTTCCTTGACTTTGTTAATTCAAATGCCCTGGAACAAATTGTCCATACCCCAACAAGGGAAACAAACATTCTGGGTCTGATCCTCACTAACATGTCAAACAGATGCACTACTGCAACCGTTGGACCCTCATTAGTTAAAACTGACCACAAATCAGGCACCATCGAGCTGGCACTAACACCAGAACTCACAAAGGGTGAAGTCAGACTAAAAAACTTCACCAAGACAAACTATACCCTCCTAGGTGAAAGTATAAATGCATTCCAAACTCCATCCTAAGCTGGAAGTGGTATCTGTGCTGAAGCTTACACTAAAGCCCTGTAGAATCACTTGCATAAGTGTATAAACTCGGCCATACCAGGACAAATCAAAGCCAGAGTCCCAAGTAAAAACAAGCTGCCATGGTGGACATCCAGCATCAACAAACTTTACAATAAATGCAAAATGTTGCTGTCCAAGAAAACAAAGACAAGGCCCCAACAATGGAAATGTACCCTCCTCAGCCTCAACAGGCAAATAAGACAACTTGTCAAATCCTCCAAGGGCTCCTTTGAGAAAAACTTAGCAAATGCAGCCAAGGATAACCATAAGGATGTTTACAGCTATGTAGGCAACCTAAAGGTTTAGATCCAAGGATGTGCAGAACTAGTGGCCAACTGCATCACACACACACCAACCCCACAGAGATAGCAAACCTGATAAGCCGATAGGTTTGGTGAAAGTTTCAGTCCTTTATCCCCTCTTAACTTACAATAAACCTTCCCCCAACCCCCCTTATTTTGGCTTTTTCTGGTTAGGGGTCACCACAGCAGATTACTGGTCTTCAGACCCCACCATACATATCCTAAATGTAGGTCCTCAAAGTCTTGTCCAAGGCAAAAACACATCCTCTATGGGACCAGACGACATCCCAGGACATGAACCAGCATCACCACTAAGCGCCCTTTTTAATTATAGCCTAATCACAGGTTTTGTTCCTGCGGAATGGAGAACAGTAACAGTTAATGTATTCCCCTCCACAAAGGTGGCCCAGCAACAGACCTGAGGAATTACAGACCTATAAGTCTGACCAGCCTCATCTGTAAGCCATGGAATGTATCATTATGGACCTCATAAAAAAGACATAGGTGACCTCCAAATCCTGGATCCTACCCAATTCGACTTTGTGAAGGGCAGATCCTGCCTGTTAAATCTGGTGGATTTCTTTAAAAATGTGACCAAGGCCATTAACGAAGGCAAATCTGTGCACACAGCATACCTCGACCTGGCAAAGATTTTTGACACAATCCCACATTCAAGCATTACCGATAAACATAGCAAACTGAATGTAAACCCCTTCATTGTAAGATGGATTGCCAAAGGACTCACAAACTGGATGCACACTATCAAAGTGGGTGACTCCACATCAACCAGCAGACCTGTTACTAGTGGCATGCCACAGAGGTCAGTGCTGGGCCCCCTACTGTTTTGTATATACTTCTCAGAAGTTCAGGTCAAAACTAGGGGGTTGTGACTGAACAAGTTTGCAGACGGCTGAAACTAGGTGCAGTCATTGAATCCCCAAAATTATGTCAGTATACTTCAGGAGAGTCTCATGTAGACCAGTGACTAGTGTATTAGTCACAGTCTCAAACTGAATGCAAAGAAATGCATCATAATTCCCTTCAGCACAAACAATGCCCCCTCACACTATCAAGTCAACAATACCCTAAGGACCCATGAAATGGTAAGGGACCTGGGATCACAAGTTGACTGCATCCTTAACTTGAACCACCATGTGTCTACTGTAGTAAGGAAAGCTTTCTACATACCACACTTGGTTAGTAAAGGCATTGCCTCGAGAGCAAATGAAGTTATAACCCCTATATACTCGGCACTTATCCAGCCCGTAATTGAGTATAATGCACTGTTTGGCATGTACCGTACTAAGCATCTGCAGCAATTAGAGACACCTCAGAAGTTTCTAACAAAGTAGATCAAGGGGCTCCAGCAAGTGCCTGATACAGACAGACTAAAGTACCTGTCACTATACTCCATATCATACAGACGTCTTAAGGGAGACTTATGCCTGGCCTACAGAGCAATCCAAGACCCAAACCTAAAGAACTTGCTGCATATCCATAAATCAAATGGGACTAGGGCTACCCAATCCAGGGACCTAAATATGGCCTGAAACTTAAATAGGACATGCTGGAGGGACAGATTTATCTCCCAGTGACTGCCACATCTTAGGAAAAGGCTACCAATTCATGAGAAACAGAGCACCTGTATGACACTGTTCAAGAGGAACCTGGATGAGTGGATGGGATACCATAAATTCTTACCGGGGATAGAGTCCACAACCCTTTTGGACATGGGCCATCATCAATAAATGCAATCTTGGGTATTGACTAACATTTATATGGTATTACATTGGGATAACATAGCTAGGCTTAAAATGACTTCTGGGTCGATAGCCTAGTAATCTCCTATGATCATAAATAATAATAAAACCTTTTAATATGAGCGCTTTCATTCACATATAGTAAATGAACTTCTTCAGACAATAAAAGGAATACAAGTAAATGCTTAAATACATTGTGCTAATTAGTGACATCACAGACCCACCCTATAAAATAATACCATGTGATTTTTAAATCCAATTTCTTACTTGCTTAAGTCAAAATTTGTTATTAAAACACCAGTATTCTAATATATTGGTATATTTTTACAAAAATATAAAAATATATAATAAATATGTATATAAATATAATAGTGTCCATTGGCATATATATTTTTTTATCATCTCAATAGTGATTTCAGTTTTAAAATACATTTCAAGGAGCAGTAGGCATTTAGTCCGGGGTATGAATGTGCATTGAGCCTCAGTTACCATAAAAGCTCATGTTCTTCCCTTTTTAAAGTCCACGGATCCCCTCTAATATTGGGTACTACCTGCTCAATAATCAAATATTTAAAATGATGGCTAGGTTCGTCTATAATGTGCTTAGCCAAAGCATTTGTACTATTTTGTTGATTTATACTATATTGATGCTCATATATTCTTTGTTTGAAGTGTCTTTCTATTTTCCCTACATAAAAACAGATACATGATTGGCACTGCGCTAGGTAGACAACCCCCTTTGTATTACAATCATATCTTCTTTCTAGTGTATACTTTTCATCCAAAATAGTAAAGGTTGTTGTTGTCAGGATGAATTTACAGTAGGGACATCTACCGCATTTTTTCATGTCTTTATTGGGTTTGTAGGGTTTTAAGTTCCTTTCCAGGATAGATTTTATACTGGGCCCTCTTCGATATGTTATTTTAGGTTTAGCCCTCTTTGATATGTTATTTTAGGTTTAGCCCTCTTCGATATATTATTTTAGGTTTACAACCATGGGGGTTTGCCCTTGTGCTGCTCAGGTTGTGTGCCACACAGTTTTGCTCTGACAGAATTTAGGATGTCTGTAGAGTGAGGCTGTGCTGTGAAGCTATATCCCAAGCTAATGTGGCTAGTCTGAAAATGGGGTACATCATGGTTCCCCCTTGCTTGTTGATGTACCACTTCATTGTGGTATTATCTGCAATAACTTGAAGAGGTCCAGGTGACCAAAGATGGTTCAGAGAACTGATTGCCTTGATCAGGACAAGCATCTCCTTGATATTTGTGTGCTTGCATCTTACATCCCCTGCACTTTTATCTGTCATGCAACTGCTCCCTAAGCAAAGTCTGAGGTGCCTGTGGTGACTGACCGCTTTCTAGCAGGGAAGGAGAAGGGGGGACCTTGATTTAAGGATATCTGTTGTCTCCACCAAGAGATTTCTCTTCTGACAAACCCCAGTACTGGGATCTGAAAATATAAAGTATGTTGAAACTGGGACCAAAGGGATTTCAGATGCCACAGTATCTTTCTCATGTGGAGTGTTGTCAGGGGTATCATGAGAATCATAGATGCCCTGAGACCCAAAATCCCTAGGTATTCCCTCGCAGTGACCGAAGTCTGAGTGGAAAACCTTAGAAATAGATCTAAGTAAAGATCTATTTTTTTCTGTGCAAGAAAAGCTTTTTGAACTGAGGTGTCTAGTTGACATCTCAAGAACACAGTCCTGTGTGAGTGAGTCAAAAAAGACGTTTGAATGTTCTTTTGGAATCCCAGCTTGTGTAAGAAATCAAAAGAATGAGAGTGATCCCAGACATTTTGTAAAAGATTCTGCAAAGATAAACAAGTCATCTAAATTCAAAAAATGTGGATACCTTGTAGCCTGCATTGAGCTTTAACTGGAGCTAGACAATTTGTGAACACCCATGGTGCAGTGGATAGACCAAAGGGTACATCTGAGAACTGATAATGTGATCCAGACACACAAAACCTTAAGAAACGCCTGAAGTCTGGATGAATAGGAATGTGATGATAAGAATCTTTTAAATCTAGTGTTACCAGAAAACTTGAAACTGGAAGAAGAGACAACAGTTTGTGAAGTGACATCATACTGAATTTGGGCACTATCACAAACAGGTTTAGGAAAGAAAGATTCAGAACTGCTCTCCAAGCATTTTCTTTCTTTGGCATTAGGAACATCCTTGAATAAAACCCCTTCCCCACCTAGTAAAGAGATACTAGTTCTATCACTCCGTAGGACAGCGTGTGATGCAGAACAGGTGGAAACAAAAGAGTCTGATCTGTAGAATGAGGGCTGACCACCTGGAAAGGAGGACTTGCCTCCCACTGCCATCTGTAACCTTGATCAATGATTTTTCAGAACCCATTTGCCTGAGACAGTCTGTTGCCAAAGAGAAAATGGAGATTCAGAATTTCTGGAAGAGAAAAAAAAAGACCAGGGTGGGAAGGGGTTACAAAGCTTCTTGAACAGTCATTCAGACTTGTTGGAGTGTCCTTGGTTTTGGGAAGTTTGAGACTTATTTTTGGAACCTCCTTGCACTTCTTCTTACATGTCTGTTGGGTCTATATTAAATCACACTGAATGCTTAAAAAAGCGAAAGGTGATTGATCGACCCTATGTAAGCGAAAGCTTACAATGTCAAAGTGTCAGAACAACAACAAAAAATAAAAATAAAAATGAATTTCAAACATTACATTAAGTGGGGGCTTCACCCCCCACAACCCCAATGTGGGGGGCTGTGCCCACACCCCCCTACTTAAATATACCAACTCTTTTGAGACCGCACTACAGTGCCGAAATACGGCAAAGTACCGAAGCGGTCAAGCAAATTCTTTCCCAGGGAAAGAATTCGCTTAACAGCTACTTTGATGTTTTCCATTTTCAGCCTTTTAAGCTCAACCAAGACGCATTCCAAAGAATGCATCTTTGGTCTTCTTATATAGGTCTGTTTACCTGAACTCGAGACTGCTTATTCTGTTTTTTTTTTAATGAAACTGGGTTAAAAGGGAGAAAATCCCTTGGGTAATTTGGAAAAGGAGGGCTGAAAAATCTTAGAGATGCCCTGGATCTGCTTGCCCCTTTTATCTCAGTGTTTGATCATCTCTGCAGCAGTGGAGCCAAGCACGAAATCACTATCCAAGGAAGAATTTAAAATCTCATTTTTACATCATCTGGGAGGTTCTGAGAATGCAGCCAAGCAAACCTCCCTAAATAGTACCAGTGGTAATAGCCCTGGAAGAAGTATTAACAGAGTCATACACACACACTGCAAACAAGGAGTAGTGACCTGTAAAGTAGAATAAACTAAATTATTTAAAGTATATTTTTCTTGAAAAGAAGAAACTGTAGATAAAACATTCCTATACTTTCACAATATGTCAGAATAAACTTTAACACATGAACCTGACAATTTAAAATTCTCAAATTCAAAGTTGCAGAAATGTACACTTTTCTCATCCTTATTAGAAAGCGAAGGATTGGAATTAACTAAGTGCTTAGCAGCAGAGGAGTCAACTAAGGCTATAGCTGCTGGGTCAGGTTTTTAAATAGTGTATACAAATTTAAAAGACTGAGGAACTTTATACATCCTATCTGCCTTTTTAGGGACATCTGGTTAACTATCAGGAAAATTGCAGGCAAGTAAAACACACATCTTCTAAAGCAGGCAGGACAGAAGGAATGGGTGTCAGACCTCCCAACCGTTCTGAATTACTCGGTTTTTACTGAGTTTTGGGGTCCAAATGAAGGGGTGCCACGATTCCCGAGTGGCACCCCTTCATTTCTGATTTTTCTTGTGTTTTTTAAAATTTTTGCGCTGTCGGAGCTGACATCATCACGTGCACAATGACGTCAGAGCTGTCAGGCTACCAGCCAGTCAGAATTGAGCTCAAGGAGCTCGCATCATCATTTCCGGCTGGCTGAATTAAGTTAACGACAGGAATTGCAAGCTGGCGGGCCGTGAAGCAGAATTAAGTTAACAGCGGGAATTGCAAGCTGTTCGCTGAGCCGGGATTAATGCAAGCTGTTCGCTGTTCAGGATTAATGGCAGCCGGGCAGCAACAGAGGAGGGAGGAGGGCCGAGCAGCAACAGAGGAATTGCAAGCTGTTCAGGATTAATGGCAGCCGGGAATTGCAAGCTGTTCGCTGTTCAGGATTAATGGCATCAACAGAGGAATATAACTACTCAGGGTAAGTGTGTGTGTGTCAAAATGCCCCCATATAATACACTTGGTGGCTAGAGGTATTCAGGCTCAAACCCTGTACCTTTAGTACAGGGTAAAAAGAGTCTACTATCCCTAGCCACCACCATTTCTGAGTGAGTTGAGAGCTATGATGAGAAGTGAGAACATTTTTTTTTCTCTAACAGTTGAAAGTTATGTTCTGAGCTTTGCTTTGTCCAGACTTTTTTTTTTGTACTAAGAGTTGAGAGAGCTATGATGGGAAGTAAGAACATTTTTTTTGTGCTAAGAGTTTAGAGCTATGATAAGAAGTGAGCCCACAATTTGTATTCCCCCTATTATTGTTTTTGTGCTAACAGTTCAGAGATATGGTGAGTGAGAAGTGAGAACTGAATTTGTATTCCCCCATTATTGGCTTTGTTGTTTGTCCATGTTTTTTGTGTTGAGGTTAAGAGCTATGTTGAGAAGTGAGAAATGAATTCACTAAATGATGGCTATTAAGTTTCAGTCTTCCTATTTTTCAGGCAGCTGCTGATTTGGGATTGGAATAGTGGTATGTTGTTCTGAATGTAGTGCATAGAGTCCTGGGTTCAAAACCTGCCAGTGAAATGCATGATGGTAGCACAACATTTTATTCTAGCAACTTTACAAAATTATACAAGCAATGTTATAATGTGTCCCTAGTTTTTGACCTTTTGTCCCCCCCCCCAAAAAAAAAATGAAATTGAAAATAAGTGCGAGATGCTGTGCAAGATGCCTATGGCTTACACTACTGTCATTGTATTTATAGTGTGGGTGTGGAAGCAAACTTTTATGATGGAAAAGTTCTGAATTGGGCAGTTTTGTCATTATTGGTTCATGTGTTTCGTTTCATTGTCTATAGTACAAATTACTGGTAAAATGTTCAAACAATAAATTTAAAATGCGCTCTAACATGTGTGTTGTATTATACAAGGAATATAATTTAATAAAGTCAGGAAGGTGTATAAAGAAAAGAACACATGCATGTTTCTTGTTTTGTGTGCAAGGGGCCAATGATTTGAAAACAGCCCAAAGGTAATCTTTATCCACCACTGGCCAGATGCATTTTCTTTGGATGTGGTGTGGGTTTCAATGCTGTGTCAATGACTGTGAGTTTCAAGGGCAAAGTTTAATGTCAAGCCTATTTTCATTGTGAGACAGTATTGCTTTGTTTACCAGATGATGTCTTTTAGT
Source organism: Protopterus annectens (assembly GCF_019279795.1). Taxonomy (NCBI): domain Eukaryota; kingdom Metazoa; phylum Chordata; order Ceratodontiformes; family Protopteridae; genus Protopterus; species Protopterus annectens. The sequence continues at coordinate 223,012,909 of NC_056727.1, forward strand.
GTTTCTGCATTGTTGTGCTGTAAAATGTAAAAATAAAATTCAAATTATTGTAGAAGTAAAGCAGTATGCGTGCATTAGTGTTTATGGTAAATGGGGCAAAATAGCCAGGTAACAGGACACTGGAATGGCTGCAGGGGGACTCTGGTGCCATGTTTTGGTTGTCTGTTCTTCAATTTGCATTCGAAAGTTGGTATCCCACAATTCCATTGGAGTAATTATAATTATTATATTAATTATTTGTACCTATTTTTCATGGGCCTTGTCCAGATTTTTGATGTTTCCAGGTTGAGAGGTATGATGGGTGCAGATTCTGGAAAATCATTCTGTAACAACTCATAGTATTTTCTGAGGGGCTGAGAAACCTCAATGTTCTCCCAATGAAGACACTGGGGGGTTCTCTAAGCATAGGGACAGACCAAGACCCCCCGCCCCCAAAGAGAAAGAAAAAGAAAATCCTTTAAGTCTGAAATCTGAGGACAAACCCTGAATCTGTTACTACATCTTCCTGTACACATTCACAATCCTGAATCTCTTTAGGAAAGGAAGCATCTTTTCTTTCTTTTACCAGAAACTACTTTACAAGAAGGATCAACAGCCTGAATCAAACTTTGAGCCAGTCCCATTAAACTATTCCTATCCAATGAAATTTGAGGAGGAGTAGATACATGTTTGGTTTTCTGTTTCTTTTTGACAGGAAAAATGGGGCCAGCTATGTTACAAATGGCAGCTGCTGCTTCCCCAGAGATGGGCACAGCATTCTTACACAAAAGGGAAAGCTTTCCTTTTCCCTCTCCCAGGACTGAAAAGAGTGGCTCTCACTTGCCCACTGAGGGGACCCCAACAGCCACAGAGGACGTGGATAACCCTCAGTCCATAGTGGCTGTAGGTGCTACACCAGTGGGATTTGGGGTAAAAGATGAGTGGCCTGAGGTACAACAAAAGGTCACAGCAGAGTCAACAACCTGTAGCTGAGGCAAATTGCTAGTCTGCTATGGTAGCAAAGGCTGTTTTGCTTAACATTTTCTTTTTCTGGTTGGAATAAGGACTGACTGTGGGACTGGTAATTTGTTTCATGGTCAAGATCAAAATGGCACTTCTATTGAGGGGAAAGCAAGCAACAAACGCCAGTAAAACTACCAGTCCACAAAAGTTACTTTTTCGACAGAAGAAAACACGGTAAAAATCACAATCAAACACTATGGCAGCCCTACAATGGAAATATAAGCACAATTCCCCCCCAGAAAATATTTTATCAGTTATTTAACACTACTTTTAAATCGACAGAAACAATGAGTACTCAGTTTAAAAGTACATTGCAGTCTTTTTTTTCAAAAACCTTTATTGAATTATTACTTGTGACACACACAAATTTACATACATATAAAAGTAATCAGACTATAATTAACATGACATTTTACTTCACATATATTACTGTATCTCATGTAACCTAAGCAACATGACATAAATTATTCAATTCCTGCCTTTTTAAAAATACATTACAGTCTTGAAACAATCCATTAAAACACAGCACTCCTAACTTTAAAATAACTTTCCTGAAGAGGAAAGTAACAAAACATCAGTAAAAATAAGAAAATGGAAGTTTTTTCCTCATGGGGAACTTGTCTGCCCAGCTAAGGAAAGCACAAGCTGACCATCGATCCTTGCAAGCCACACAGCAGTGCAGTTTTCAGCAGCAGGAAATCTCGGAAGGGCTTTGCACCCAATCTTGTCTTTTAATCAGCTCAGCTTGAGCTGTTTGACAGTTTGGGTATGTGGAAGGTGCTCTGAAGCTTTGGAAGCTAGCCAGCTGTTACATCCTTGGCAGGATATAATCCATATAGCTAAGGCTACTGCAGCAGTGATCAATATGAAGAACATCACGTACTCTACTTTGTATCTGAGATTTCCATTTAACAGAACATGATAGCCATGTTATTACACAGTTGCCATTAGCTCTGACACAGTACAAGTCTTGCTAAATGTGATCCTTGCCAGAGTTATAATATGCAAGCATGTGAAAGTGCAAACAAATGTCTACAAGACTGTGTTATTTCCTTTTCTGTGTGTTACTCCATTATGAGCCCTTTGTACCATGAATCCATTCTTATGATTAGTTCACTTTTTCTGTATATCTGTGTTGTATATATTTGACATGACTTACAGCCACTTCATCATCACAGGCACATTATCTCCTTATACAGTTTTACTAAAGGGTTTCTCAGGGTTCTTTCCCAAGTCACTAAATGTACATGAAACTTTCTCAGTAAGACTATTGTCTCTGATCATCTGTACATGCACTTCTGGCAGGAGTAATAAACAAGTAATTAAACATGCACAACTGCTAATGAGTCAAACATGTGATGCATTACCTAGCCAAAGTACTTAATACTCTTGTAGTGCTCAAGCATGTACACAGCATGGTGTAGGTTTTAACATCATGTTTACCTCCCCAACACCTTGAGCAGATTGAGTGATTCAGGAATGATAATGAGTTGACACCTGATTTACATATTTGGTATCCCCAGAGGGTTAACTCATTAACACCTATGTGGTGTAGAATATCACACCTGTGGCCATACCTCTCAACTGTCCAGATTTTTGCTTCATATTTTTGGTCTGTTCCTCATAAAATTTGTGGTTTTATGGATTTTTGTAGCAAATCAGTGAGGGTTGAATTCACTATATAATGACAGGCATTTGAGTTACAGACGTCATATGATTCAGAAAATGCATGGTAACACATTGGGCCAGATTCACGAAGGCTTGCACGGAGTGTAAGAGTAGTGTAAGATGGCAGACAGGCAATATGTCTGCCGAGCGATTCAGCAATAGCCGGCAGGGGCGTGCATGAGAGCTTCTAAAGCTACTCTTGCACGGACAGTGTTATGGTATGCAAATTACCTCATTTGCTGCTGAAAGCTATGCAAATGAGGTAAATTTGCGATTCAGGAAACACTAACCTGTCTGTTAAGAGTAGTGTTATTTGCAGAAATGTACTCCGTTGGTAACGGAGTACTGTTCTGCAAATAGCTAAACGGAGCTATGATAGCTCTAAATAAAGGATGCATCTAGTGGAGGAAGCATGCCAATGGCCAAATATAAGGCCATTGGCATTTGCAAATGTTGTAAATTCTTAAAATCCAGTTTTTTTCCCCCCAATTGACGATGTTTAAGCGTAGCGCAGCAGCGCGCAAACGTGCTGTGCTTTAAATAAAATGAAAAAAAGTGAAAAATAGCCACAAATGGGCATTTTCACTAAAAAGCTTGTTCTGCCATGCAGGTGAATGGCAGGCTGAAAACAACATGGCCACTGAGTAGTGGTTGCTAAAGGGGGGAAGCTCAGTGTGAGAGATGTAACCAAGCATTAGTAGGCAATCCTATGCAAATGAGGATAAAGATAGTGAATCCCAATTTTCTCCTGCATGTGAGCCATGTCCCTAGAGTGTAAGTGTAGGAGTAGGGGAGTAGTAGAGTAGAAGATAGGTGACATCATGAGGGGGTATGTCTGAAAGACTGTAAGCTGATTGGAGCACAGTGGCTTGTGTTTGCCCTGAGTTGCTCAGGATTGCAAGAGGCGTGTCTACAGTTGTCCTAGCTGAAAACAAGAAACCAAAGGTGTACGCCATGGATATATCTGAAATTTCTTGCAAATGGGCACACAGCGTGTATGCACACGTGTGCACTTGTTTGTGAAGCGCTGCCCCTTGTGGAAACAGAAAGGGAAAAAGGAAGGAAAAGAAGTAGTAGGAAGTTAACCAAGGAGAACTAGCAGAGCTGCCATGTGAAATATATCAGAATCAGCCAATTACACAGGCAGTAGACTAGCCCAGCCCAGCCCAGCCCTTTAAACTCTGCAAACAGCAGTCTAACCTGTTTTATCCCAAGAACTCTGCAACACTGCAGTATACAAATGGTGAAAACTTAAAAAAGCTTAAGTCAGACAAAATGTTAGGGGCTGCTATTGCTATCATAAACCAACATGTGCAAGGTGCTGAGGGTGGTGATGTTGTGAATGCTGCAGAGCAACCCACAGTGAGGAGACGGAGAAGAGTGTACAGACCCTGGGTAACCTACCAGTGGCTACATGAGCTGGAGATAGTGGAGCATTATAGAGTGGACAGAGACCTCTTGCAGCAAATTGTTGAGCTGTGCCGGCCACACCTCACACATAGAACCAACAGAAGGGAACCCATCCCAGTGGATACCAAGGTATGTATTGGCCTATGAATACTAGCTACAGGTACCTTCCAGAGACCAACTGGTGATATGATGGGGGATTCATAGGCATCAGCATCCAGGGTACTGCACCAGTTCCTGGATGTCATGTCAGCACATGTCGGTGAGCATGTATATTTCCCCAATTCCAGTGAGGCATTGGCCAGCAATATGCATCTATTCCACCAAACAGCAGAATACCCTGAGGTCGTGGGTGCAATAGACTGCATGCACATACACATCAAAGCACCACCCGGTGAGTGGGGTAGGGTCTACATCAACCACAAGGGCTTTCCCTCCATCAACTGCCAGGTCGTGTGAGATGCCCAGGGCATAAAAATGAATGTGTGTGCTGGCTGCCCTGGAAGCTATCACGATTCCTACATCTGGCATCTGACACAGCTGTACCAGAGATTTGCCAATGGGGACATCCCTGACGGTCACCTAGTGGGTGATGCTGGATATGCACTGGAGCCGTGGCTGATGACACCCATCAGAAATGCACACACACCCGAACAAGAACACCATAATGAGGCACACGCACAAACAAGAACCATTATTGAGCATGTGTTTGGGATGCTCAAGTCACAGTTCCGGTGCCTGGACACATCTGGTGGAGCCTTGCAGTACTCACCAACTACATGTACCCAAATTATCATGGTATGTGCCATGCTACACAATATGATCCTGTGAAAACAGCTGCAGCAGGGACAGCATGGGGCAGGGCCAAACAGCCCCCCCACCATTGCCAAGACCTGCACAGGCACAGTGTGACTCAGAGGAGGAACAACCTGAGCCTGCCCCAGTAGGCAGGACGAGGCGTGCCCAGTATGCCCTGGCCTTGGCAAAGAGGCAACGCATAGCACATACACTGAATCAGTAGGAACCCTGGAAATGACACCTCTCTCTGACTCGCACATACAATAAAAAGGATGCCTAACTTGACACTACCTGTTTTCAAACATGTATAGGGAGTGTACTATGTGCATCCGACAAAGGCAGCCCTGCAGCACCACCTGAGGCATGATTGCCCTATTTTAAGCAATATAAAGCAGTGTTAAGCATATTTTACCACTATTTAGCATATTTAAGCACAATTGCCTATGCAGACAGATAACAGCAGGCCAGGCAGTGTGATGTGGGTTGGGTAGGCTATGAAGTCACAAACTAATATACGTGAAATTGGAAGCTATGATCTGTAGTACAGTAGTATGCCTCAAGGCAGTATGATAGGCAACAGTACAGACTGAAATGGAGTACCTGACATAGCAGTGCAGGCCTAGCAAATGTGTATAAGTGTCAGGTGAACCCCTCATCCTATGTACACCCACAGTAACAATCAGGTGTGCCCCGGGTAGAAATGTACAAATAATAGCTGTCCCCCCTGTATGTAGAAATGTTGATAAGTCTATGCAAAGTGACTCATGGAAGCCCTGCAGGTACAGCTTGCTTCCTGTCGATGTACAACACAAAGGTGAGCCCTGAAGTAGAAACCAACATGATTTTTCACACACATATAGTATATATGTCCATACTGGGCATGCTCACACACTTAAACAAATTTAGCAAATCTCAGTCAGCAACACACTGAAAGGTCATACTGGGCGTGCTCACACACCTCAACAAATTTAGCAAATGTCAGTCAGCAACATACTGAAAGGTCATACTGGGCATGCTCATACACTTAAATAAACAAAGCAAATGTCAGGCAACAACATACTGAAAGGTCATACTGGGCATGCTCACACACTTAGGCCATGTCTGAGTACAGCAGTGGTCCACACATATCTGGCAGTTGCATATGTTATACCCCAGGAACCTGTCACTATTCACCAATCCTGCATTGTGCACACAGTTATATGAAAACAGACACATATAATATATTGGAACCCTGTCATAATCAAACTATGTACCACAAGTACTTAAGTTGTTCACAGAAAGTGAAAAAGCAAAGAAGATTGATAAACCTGCAATCAGTATCATGAATAAACAATGTGCACTCCAAACATTATCCAATCCATCTTCTGGCAAAATAATCTGTGAAGGAGTCCATAGAGAACCATGATGCTTCCTTCTGCTATGTCATAAATAGCAATATACAGTAATATATGTCCTGAGTCAGTGCAAACTGTAAATGACTGACATTGCCAACATCTTGTCAGACAGGCTCATACATACATACCCCCCTCTCACTGACAAAAGGCCCTATCATCATACCTGGAGATTGTGAAAGCACAGATATCACATATAGAATGGGTAAACAGCTCCTTCCAAACATGAAAACACAGCGTCTATGGGAATACATTGTTTCCATAGTTGTGTCATAAGTGAACTCCAGAACAAACAGACCCTGCACCTGAACAGTCTGTTGATCCTCACCCTCTGTACAGGTTATGAAACTGTTGAATGTGTTACACCAACGTTTGGCACACTCCACAAGTGTTGGTGCACAACAGACCATGGGAACTATTGTCTTATAAGCCTATTAAGCCTGATCTGCAAGGCCATGGAGTCCAACATGATGGAACTCATAAACAGAGCTATTGGGAGCCTACAAATACCCAACTCTACCAATTTTGGTTTGGCCAGGGGCAGATCATGGTTCCCAAACCTGCTAGACTGTTTTCAAGGCAGTCACCCAGGACATACATCAAGGAAATGAGCTACACACATCCTACATAGACCTTGAAAAGCCCTTTTCCAACATCCCAGACACATGTCGTATCCACAAAATCAAGAATCTGTGCATAAATATGTATGCCATCTGATGGATTGCCAACCGGGGCACAGATAGATCACACAAGGTAAGAATTGTGGTCACCTGTTCAAGCTGGTAACAACTGCTGTCCCCCATGGCTCAGTCCTGGGACCCCTCCTGTCTGGTGTATAGTTTTAGAAATACAGTCAAACACATGAGGGCTATGTTTAGCAAAGTTTGTGGATGACTGCAAAAAAGATGTCATAATTGATGTTTGGGACAACAGAGACATCCCTAAAAAGGGACTCAGTCAGACAGATGTGGTGTCAAAATTATGGCCTCAAGCTACAGTCATACAAATACCACATTGGTGCCAACACCCTAAATATGGAGGTGATAATAAGGGATCTATGGACACATGTGGATAGTCATCTCTACTTCCAGAAACACATTCACAAAGTGGTCAGACAATCATGCCATGTGTTTCCACAAACTGCCAAGGTCTTTGCATGTAGGTCAAAGGAGGTTCCCTCTCCTCATCAGTCATCAGACCCGTCAGAGAGTACCACAACACACATGCGATGAATCTGACTAGGCACCTGCAGCAGCTGGAAAGACCACTGAAGTACCTCAACAAGAGGATTACTGGCCTCAAACAGTTGCCCCATGCAACAAGACTGAATTTAACTCAATCTGTACTCTGTTGCATACTGTCTACTCAGGAGATCTCTGCCCAACAGACAGGTCCATGTCATGGCAACACTCAGATCTGCTCTGAGTTACAGCTCAATGGCACTAAATATACAGACCCAACTGATATTGCCAGCATCCTGGCAGATAGGATCAGTCATAACTTTACCCCCCTCTCACCCATGAAAGAGCACATCTCTATAACGGAAGACTGTAAAGTTGCTGTCATCATGGCTGCACAGGTAAAAAACACTCTCCAAAGCCAGTATCACAGCATCCATGGGACCAGATAACTTTCCAGGCTGTGTTCTACACAAACTACAGAATGAACAGGCACCACACCGACATACCATGTTCAGTCATAGCCTCACTTCAGGCTTTGTGCCTGCTGAATGGTGCACAGCAACGGTTATCCCACTACACAAGGGTGGAGACATCATGGACCCCAGGAACTAGAGCCCCATTAGCCTGATGAGCCTGCTCTGCAAGGCCATGGAATGTATCATCATACAACTTATAAAAAAAGACATTGGTAAACTCCAAACTCTGGACCACAACCATGTTGGGTTTGTAAAATGCAGATCATGTCTCCTAAACCTGATAGACGACATTAAAGCAGTCACCAGAACCATAGACAAGGGTAAGGTGGTTCGCACAGCCTATGTAGATCTTGCCACGGGTTTCAACACCATCCCCCACTCTGGAATTATAGATAAACCCACTAAACTAGGTATAAATTGCTATGTCACAAGATGGGTTGCCAACTGGCTCACTGACAGAACACACACTGTGAAAGTAGCAGATTCCATGTATGACTTTGGACCAGTGACGAGTGCAGTACCACAGTGTTCAGTCCTGGGTCCTGTCCTGTTTTGTATCTACATCCCTGAAGTAAACTTTAACATGGAAGGTCTGTGGCTAATGATGTTTTCAGATGACTGCAAACTAGGAGCCATAATTGTAAATACTAAAGATGTGGACATCCTACAAAAGGGCCTCACTGAGACAGATGCCTGGTGTCAAAGCCATGGCCTCAAGCTCAATGCCAATAAGTGCATTGTCATCCCCTTTGGTAAAAACTCTGTAGCCATGAACTACAACATAGGCGGTAGTATACTTAACATTGAAAGTGTGATAAGAGACCTTGGGTCACAGGTGGACAGTGGACACACCTGTGATAATCACATCCCAAAAAGTAGTCAGGAAATCCTTCTATGTGGCACACCTCATCACAAAAGGTGTCTCATGCAGAATAGAAGAGGACATTGTTCCCCTCTACTCATCACTCACTAGATCCATAATAGAGTACAATGCCCCTTTTGCTATGTACCTCACAAGACATCTACAACAACTGGAAAGCCTGCAGAAATACCTCACAAAGAGCATTAGCAGCCTGAAATACATGCCATACACAGACCGTCTCAAAATGCTCCAGCTGTACTCTCTCGCATATCACCTACTCAGAGGTGATCTCTGCCTAACATATAAAGCTATGTCAAACACAGAGCTGTTGGACATGCTCCACGTAAAACACTCACAATCCCACTGATCTTCGGCCCTAAAACCCAGAATGAAATACAAAAGGAAGGGGTGTATCCATTTACCTTAAGGATACCCACACCTTCAGTTTAGTGGCACAACATGAGGCCTTGTAGACCATGCAAGTGCAAATAACATTGGGCAAAGCTGTTCATCAGATTGTAGCCTGCTACAGATCACCTACCTTGTTTCAGGAACCTCACTCAGTACTCCTGAGAACAGTGGAAAATATAAAGGTCCTATCAAACACCATTATATGAGGAGATTACAACTACCCAAACATTGAGTGGGAGAATTACTCGTGTACAATGTCCTTTGCCCAATATTTCCTAGAGTTTAAAAACTGAAATGCCCTGGAACAGCTGGTCACCACACCCACTAGAGGTGACAACATACTGGACCTGATCATCACCAACATGGGGTACCAGTGTTCCACAACAGAGATAAACCCCTCGCTGGTAATATCAGATCATAAAGTAATCACACTGGACATCCACATCCCCCCCCAGTCAAGGAAACCACTGTGAAGACATCTTCAAAAGCAAACTGCACACTTCCCAAGACCAAAGTGGAAGGTTCCAAAGCCCCCTTGCTATAGGATAATGCTATACAATCTGCCAAATTATTTACAAGTGCATTCTATGAGCATCTACAGGGATGCATGGATTGAGACATCCCAAATAAAACCAAGATGCACTCCTCCAAAAATAGGAAACCAATCTGGTGGTCGTCGCATATAAATAATCTGTACAACAGAAGGAGGAAACGAACACATGATACAGCAAACTTCACAAAAGGAAAGGCATCACTGATCATTATTAGGAAGAAACAATGATCGCTCATAAAATAATCCAAGGCCAGTTTCTAAAGACAAATTGCCAAGGAATGTAAGAATAAGAACCACAAACCCTTCATTAGCTATACCAAACATTTAGGTGGCAACTCTCGAATATGCTGTCAGCTACTGCAAAATGGCAAAAAGATACACTGAACCAACTTACATTGCCCACATCCTGGGGGACAAGTTCAGTGTAAACTCCCCCCATCACCCCCAAAAGGGCCTGTGTCCAACCCAGAAGAATGCAGAGCACCAGACTTCATGGACATGCAGGTAAAAACAGCCTTCTCCAAAGCTAAGAACACAGCATCAATGGGACTGGATGGTGTCCCAGGCTGCGACTTACACCAGCCCCAAAAGGAACTACATCCTCACCTACATTCACTGTCCAGACTCAACCTTACCACAGGTTATGTACCCAAAGAATGGCATACAGCAACAGTCATCCAGCTCCACAAAGGGGGTGCCACAACAGAACCAGGAAACCAGTCTACTCAGCCTGGTCTGCAAAGCTATGGAGCAAATTATCATGGAACCCATAAACAGAGACATTGGGGACCTCCAGACACTGGACTCTACCCAACTTGGCTTTGTTAAAGGTAGATCCTGCATCCTAAACCTAGTTGACTTATTTGAAACAGTTACCAAGGACATAGATGGAGGTGAAAGTAGTCCACACAGCCCACCTGGACCTCACTAAGGCCTTTCGACACCATTCCCCACTCTGATATCATGGACAAGATTACCAGCTTGAACATTAACAGCTATGTTACAGGATGGGTGGCCAAATGGCTCACAGATCAAACACACATGTTCAGAGTTGCGGGTGCCATGTCCGACTCTAAACCAGTCACAAATGGCATCCCACAGGTATTGGTCCTGGGACCCCACCTGTTCAGTAGATACTGTTCAGAGGTACAGGCAAGCATGGAAGGAGTATGGCTGAACAAGTTTGCAGATGACTGCTAACTGTGGTCAATAATCGACTCTACGGCTGACACAGACATCCTTCAGAAGGGTCTTACAGAGACAGATACCTGGTGTCAAAACAATGCCCTCAAGCAAAATGCCAAAGAATGCATAGTCATCCCCTTTGGATAAAACAAAGTGCACACAAATTACCACATAGGTGGTAATCCAGTATGTACGGAGAATGTAATTATGGCCCTGGGGATCCAGGTAGATAGTAAACTCTCCTTTGATTATCACATTGCCAAAGTGTTTAGAAATTCCTTCTATGTAGCCCACCTAATGTCACCTATGTAACCCACTTTGTCTAGTCTGATGATGTCACCATCCTACAAATATACCTGTGGAAAGGAGAGCTCCCAGTCATGTGTATAGTGTGTCGTGTAAATGCATACTGCTCTAGTATCATAAAGTAGTTAGATAGGGGTTTGAATCCTGTACTTGACAACTATATGAGAGTGTGTGTGTGTGTATCTCCTTGTAGAGGAGCAACCTTTTTGGGGACAACTACACCTTAAAAGTGGTATAACTATCCTTGTCAAGTCTGATGATATCACCATCCTACAAACATACCTGTGGAAAGGAGAACTCCCAGTAATGTGTATAGCATGCCGTGTAAATGCGTACTACCCTAAAATTATAAAGTAGTTAGGTAGGGGTTTGAATCCTACACTTGACAAGTGTGTGTGTGTGTGTGTGTGTGTGTATTTCCTTGTAGCGGAGCAACATTACAACACCTTAAAAGTGATATACTTATCCTTGTCAAGTCTGATGATATCACCATCATACAAATATACCTGTGGAAAGGAGAACTCCCAGTAATGTGTATAGCTCATCGTGTAAAGGCGTACTGCTCTAGTATCGTTAGGTATGGGTTTGAATGCTGCACTTGGTGAGTGTGTATGTGTGCTCTATGTGTGTGACACAGTTGGTCACTGTGTTGTGGGTTTTGCTTTTACTACTGTATGACATATCACAATGACAACAGTATGTGCATTGCACATCAGGTAGCTGTGTGGCAAATACATATACATACATGTGACCTCAATTATTTCATAGGTGGGAACCCTGCTTTCTCCATGAACACATCTGTTATCATTGCCAGAGTGTGCTGCCACTTTCCAGACCTTAGGTCACATCTGTATGCTTGTGACAAGCCCAGCCACTGCAGTGATCCCTGGCCTAGGTCATCCATGTCACACACACTCATTACGGTTTCTATTGAATAGTGTGAGTGAGGGTTTATGCCTGAGGTATATTTCAGACCTGTTCAAATGCAGCAAAGTCTGTCAGTGATGGCTATTCATTATAGGTGTACAACACCCTTTGTGGATATGCATGCAGACCCCTTATTGCTTATGTGATTCACCGAGGGATTTCAAAATACCTTTGGAAACGTGATTACCAAAGGAGAGATGACGTAACACTTGGCTGTATGTACATATCGGTACCTGTTCAACATGTTGGAGCCTACTACCTATGTGGTACTCTGGGGATACTTTGTTTTGTAAAGGTGGATGACTATGCTTTAGTTGGGTTATAGCATTACAGCATGGGTTTGACAACAGGTATCTGTCTGTATGATACCCTTGCGAAGGATGTGTGTGTCATCTGGAGAATGCATTACAGGCCACAGTATGCATTTCCAGACATGGACGGACATATCCCTACTGTGTTTGCTTGTACCTAAGAGAGCTATATGCCAAACGGGAGTGGCCCCAGGAATGGGTGCAGGTGAACACCACTGGTTGCTGGCATAGTATAGTTCCTGAAGGATACAAATGTTACTGTGTGTCCTACATCTGTGTGTCAGTTGTCAAGACATCATCTAATGATTGTTTATGGTCAGGCTGTTGAGGTTATGTATACTACCAGAATGCAAACCAATGACAGTAACAGTATCACCCACAGCACAGTGTCAAACCATGTCATACACACATGTGTACCCAAGTTCCAAAATGTGTGTAGTACTATGCATACTGGCCACCAATAGAAACTATGGAGTGTTAACACTGTGTAATACAGGGCATGCCACCCTGCCCATGTGTCCACTATGCACGTACATGCAGACAGTGCACCTCCACCATGTTCACAAATGTACACCTGCAAACCTGTGCTGCACACATCCCACATGTACTGTCCACTCTCTAACACATGCTGCCAATACTACACACATCAGCCAAGTGGCACGTGGGCGGACAATACACTATTGTAATTAACAGTGATGTAAACAATACTACATTGACAATCATAGCTTTAATGCATCATGCCTGCTCAGCTACACCTTCAAGGATATCATTACACTTTACTGCTGACAACATGCTAACATTGCTATACTGCTATAAAGTCACCCTGTGCATCAGCACCATGTTAGCCTGTTCCTGCATCAATGTTACAGATGACAGGAGGTGGCACAGGTTTCATCATATGCACAGGGTATGTTGTTGGTTTGCCAGAGGCCTACATTGAGCCATACAATCGACATGTATGTGTGTGTGTGTGTGTGTGTGTGTGTGTGTGTGTGTGTGTGTGTGTGTGTGTGTGTGTGTGTGAGGGCCAAGAGTACTGGTATGGGCCAATGTTGATGTAATGTGTGCGGGTATGTGTTAGCCCTAGGTGTCTGGTTTATGTGTGTGTGTGTCTGCATGCACACAGTTCCACCATGTGGCTGCCATATACGGGAATGTGTGGGACAGCCACAGACTGTACCTGCCAGGCTTTACAGATCACCGTCTCTGGCCACAGATACGGTACCTGTGCCTGGCAGGGGTGCTACTGACAGTATCAGGTACTAAGCCAGACTGGGTACTATCCTCAGAGGTAGACATATGTACACTGGACCCAGGTCCCTGCTGGGACTGGCCAGAGCCATGTGCACATGGTCTTCTAGGATGGTCTATGGACAGCCCACCCCCAACATTGCTGGGGCTGGTACTGGCACTACGGGAGCGGCTGTGACTTGAGGGATGTCCGTGGCGACTGCCAGCTGCTGATGTTGCTGGCATACATCCACGTCGACGTCTCAACCGTCCCGCACTGTCCTGACACATGGACATGACATTGTGGAGTACATCTAATGTCTCACCCCAATGTCTATCAGTGACCTCAGTGTAATTACGGATGGCACCTGCTAGGTCACGGATACTGTCATTTAAAGCAGTGTTATGTGCCCTCTGTGCCCTTAGTCCCTGTCTGGTGTACTGTTCCATACGTGCCTGTGCCTCCATGACAGCCTGGAACATGCATGAGGTTGTAAGACCTGTGGCACGTCTGCCAGGGGCATGATGACCAGCAGTGCTCCGACGAGAACCCCTGGACATCTGCCTATGTGGTACCGTTCCAGACCTCTGGATGTGGCTGCTGTGTCCGGATGCATGTGCCATAGATACCACACTGTCCTGGCCATTGCCGACTGTACACTGTCCCTCAGCTAAGGGCATTGGTGATGATGGATGTATTGGCAGTATGACTGTGTGCATGGATGGGGTGGACACCTGTGTACTGTCGATTGGTGGCCCAAAGACAGACCCTGGCAAACATGCCTGTGCCTCAACACACCTATCCTCATTATCACTATTTGTGTCAGTGACATCAGGTTCCCTGCTGCAGTGAACCAGCCCAACCTCAGCACCTGTGAGAGGAAGACAGGAAACACACTTTACGACCTGTACATGATGTCAGAACACATGCACACATGCACACATGAACAAATGCACACATGAACACATGCACACATGCACACATGAACACATGAACACATGCACACATGCACACATGAACAAATGCACACATGCACACATGAACACATGCACACATGCACACATGAGCAAATGAACAAATGCACACATGAACAAATGCACAAATGCACAAATGCACACATGTACAAATGCACACATGCACACATGAACAAATGCACAATGCACACATGCACACATGAACACATGCACACATGCACACATGAACAAATGCACACATGAACAAACACACACACACACACGCACACACACACACACACACACACACACACACACACACACACACACACACACACACACACACACACACACACACACACACACACACACACACACCACCAGCAATCCAGAACATACTCAATAGTGGTTGATGGTGGGGTACAGTATCACAAGCCAAACAGTCATATCACACATGTCAGCATGCAGGGCGTGTGTTGCTCAACAGCATGCAGTGCAAGTGTAGACAGTCCTTGCTAATAACAGTATACATGGCTTTGATGCATGTGTGTTGTTGTTCAGTGATTGGCCTCACCCTGGAACGCAATGTGTACATGGACACAACATTGCTGTGCAAGTATTACAAGCTCTTCAATGTGCTGTGCACCATCACTCACAGGTATACATACCATGGCTGGATGTTTATCTGTGTGTCACATAGATATCCAGTACTGATTAGAGTGTCTGTGTCTTTAGCAGTTAATTGTGGACACAGGTTTAGCTCATGCATGCTATGTATACACACAGGATGAGTGGTGCGTGTATACCTGATGGAATACCATTGCTCAACATAGCCATTGTACAGTAGTTATGGTGAGTGTAGAACATATTGTGGACATGCCAGTGCCAGCCATGACATGGCATGCTACAACACAACTGCAACATTAAACATCACACATACCCAATGTGTGTCATGTGACCTATACACTCAATAGCATTACAAGACATATATGTGTCACTTTGTGCAAATGGTGATTGCTATGCATATTGTGTATAGGTGCATATGTTTGCACACACACAACACTGAGGTGTATAGCAATGAATGCTATGTGTAGTACTGTGGTTACTGTAACTGGATGGGGTGTAGTACCATGAGCCATCATCATGCAGCAGCATGTGGTCACTCAAGGCTACTAATGTGTGCCAGACTGGCACCTATCATGCTGTACCTGAACTGCAGTACCATGGCTACATTCAACATTTCACAGCCAGTTGTTACATGGGTTTGTAAAGTGCCCAATAGGGAGCATTGCCTAACATGAATATGTTGTGTGTTGAAGAGTGTCACACCACCCCATGGTAGGCCTCTAACCCTCAGGTATATTATGTGTGCTGTGTGGATGACATTTGGGATACTGGAGTGTGACCTTACAGCGGGTGTCTGAATACGCCATGTGTAGCATATTAACATGTACTGCGTATGACAAAGTTGTGTATGTTGTGTGCATGTGTATCGACTCTGCCTATCCAATGTCCACTACAGTGTAGCCACAATTGTTTGGGATGCTGTGTGTATTGCATGTGTTTGAGGCAGCTACTCATGTTACTGAGATGTGCATAGTCTCACAGCAAACATGCACAGCATGCATTATGCGTAGGTGTGTTACATGTGTACATGGCCTACACCTCACCGATGACATGCACATATTATTTGCAATATTAAATGTAGAACACACTCACCAGCATGGGTCTGCTGCCTTGCTGTCACACCAGAGGGACCTACAAGGATATGAGACAGTTTGTCAGTGGCAACAACTGTGGCATTGCTACTGTGGGTTTGCAATCTTACAGTGGTACAATGGTTGACAGTCACAGGCCTACAGATCATGTTCCAAATTATCAGTATTGCACAACACCAGGCTCCACATCTTCTAACTACACAGTACACATCTCACATATGCATGATCTACCAATAGAGATAACAGTAGTCTACAGATATGCCATGTTACCTGCACGCTCCATGCGAACTTGCTGGGGGGCTCCGGCCTCCATGATGATAAATGTCTGCTGTTGTTGTTGTTGGTCGGGAGCCACCAGGCTCAGGAGCAGCTCCTCCACTCTGGTGAGGGTGGATGGGAAGTAACCCCACCACCTGTGGCAAGCTGTTGCCTACGGACATCAGATGCATGCTGCCAGACATGTCTAAGTAAATCACTGCAGTGATGGCATACCTGCTCATATGTCCGGTTATGCATGCCTATGTCATTTACCCTACAGACATCTTGCCACAGTGCAGTCCACTCATGCTGGTCCTGGCTGGTTCTTGAGAATAGCAGGGTGTAGTTTTGCACAAGACTGGATGTTAGGATTTCATCCTCTGCTGGACTATAGGATGGGTTGCGATGGTGGGCCATGACCCTGGAAGACAATGAAACTATATGTGTGAGCAAGTCATGTGGCACACTTAACATTCTATAGTATAGATATCACTGAACTGCCATAAATAGCAACCTATTGTCTGTCAGAGGATACACACTTTCAATACCACATATCAGTGCTCGACCCACAACTGCCTGACAGTGCCTGGCACGCTCTATATATTAAACCATTTTCTGCACAGCAACAAAGAGAAACCACTATGTAAGACTATACAACAGTACATGTCACACTGTATGCGACACAATGCACCACCTAGCCGCAGGAGGTATATATCAAGATACTGCATAAAGAAATATGTCATCCATTGCAATGATTGTAAAGTCCAGTTACAGTATTACCAGTATACCACACTAGTTGTTGATGGCAAACCCCTGCCTAAAATATGTGCACATTCATGAATATAGGTGGCATACTGCTGTACTAGACTATACATGTTGCTAGTTATGCACTTATATCCTGTAACACACATATGACCAAGGGCATGTTACAGGCATACCCACACACACATCAGACATACATACGGGACACAGAGGTATGGCAACCCAGATGAGCTTTACATGTGTACCATACAGTACTGTGTGTCAGTACTAACAAACCCTTATGCCTGAGGTATGTAATCTGTGAGGACTACAGGGAACATACAAAACTGTTTCCAAGCAATGTGGACATACACCATACTGTGCTGTTTAGGCCTACAGCTTCAGGTAGTACTACAGTTCATACAGGATTTGGATTCACCAGCAGTACCAATCAATGAGCATACATGTACTGCTTTAGCCTCCAATGGCACACCCCAGTTAACACCAAGGGACTACGTCAGACCGTATGCCATACTGCTTTTTCTGGCTAGCAATAGCATACACATCTTTTGCTGGGATCAGAGTTAGGACACATAATACCATGACAGAAACAGTTTCCCCCTAAGCTATCCCACATATACACAACTGTGACACATTCACCAACACATTCACCATCACACTCAGTCAACCTCACATAGCAATTATTGCAACAAGTAAATGTGGGTGTGTATTGGTTCATAGGTAGGTAATAGAATATTGGCTCTAGGGCCTATAGGAGCCTAGCCAGACAGTACCCTGGATTTTGACACCCAAGTAATTTAATTTCATGTGCCCCTGTCAAGCAGAGCCACAGAGGTGATTCCCGGGGTGTATTTCCTATCTCCCATCCAATCATCAAGACTATTCATGATGAGTGCTACTGAGGAGCTTTGTTTGCTATTGATAGGTAGTTTGTTCCAGAGTATGGGATGTTTCTGAGATAGGAATCTATCCCTCCAGCATGTTCTGTTTATTGCGGTGACAAGGTTTAGGTCCCTAGAGCATGTAGCTCATAGGGATTGTGATCTGTTTACGTGGAGCATGTCCAGCAGCTCTGGGTTTGACATAGCTTTGTATGTTAGGCAGAGGTAACCTCTGGGTTGGCGATATGCGACACAGTCTAGCTGTGATTTTATGAGACGGTCTGCATAGGGCGTCTGTTTGAGGTGAGTAATACTCTTTGTGAGGTATGTCTGTGGCCTTTCCAGTTGCTGTAGATGCCTTGTGAGGTTCATACCAGAAGGGGCATTGTACTCTATAATGTGTTTTGTGAGTGATGAGTAGAGGGGAACACTGACCTCTTTTTCCCTGGATGACACACCTTTTGTGATGAGGTGTGCCACATAGACAGATTACATGACTAGTGTGGCACTGTGATTATCAAAGGGGAGACTACTGTCCACCTGTGTCCCATGGTCTCTTATCACACTTTCGGTGTTAAGTCAACTACCACCTATGTGGTAGTTCATGGGCACAGAGTTTTTAGCAAAAGGGATGCCAATGCATTTTCAACATTGAGCTTGAGGCCATGGCTTTGTCACCAGGCATCTGTCGCAGTAAATATGACTCTGTCTCTCTCTCTCTCTCTATATATATATATATATATATATATATATATATATATATATACACACACATACATATAAACATCCATTGGTGTACATATAGATATACATATAGGCACATATACAGTCCAACTTTCATGGTGGGAATATCAATTATGCGAACGATGTGAGGTATACAGTTATGTAATGATATTGCACAGTCTTGTGTGAAATGCATTGAAGGTGTCCTCAGCCCATGTGGCTTTAGCAGGCCTCACTGGCTGCAACACTGCAAACCTAACAAATCACACCCACAGCATTTAACCACCACATGTCATATACCAGCACTGTATGCTGTCTTGTTTGCCACACACTACTACCTACATACAAATATGCACATAACCTTCACCAACATATATATATATATGACCTCCCTTCGCAAACAGTTGCAGTATGTCCCTTCCTCTATGCACATGTACAGATGCTAATATATCTGACACAGATATATCTCTCCATGTGTGTGTGCCATACACACACAAGGTCCACACTGTTGTAAGTCCCTGGTCCTCACGGCTGACCTGTTGGGCCTTGCTGCAACATGAACAGGTGTCACATGTGAGCACACAGTGATATTAGAGGGTGTATATATAGCTGAAAATGCTAGATTAACATACTAGCCTGGTACAGCAGTTGCCAATGCTAAGCTACACATTAATATGACTATCATGCATGTGTTACTCTGTCACATCCATGTTTATATAGCTGTATGCGCTACTCCCCCAAACAGCCATTGTCCACACTACTGTACTGAACACAGATAACATGGTTCAGATGTTTGACATTTAATGCTGAGCTACATATGTCACAGTTATGTCCCACTGCACACAGCTACACACTGATTTGTCCATGGCAGTAGTTATGCAGGGCATCTGTGCATAGATACGTACAGCTACCACATATGGATGTTTCAAAGTATGTAGAGTACTCTTCAAATACATCTACTACATGCCAGTAAATACATATCTGTTATATACCTTTCCTTTGTATGTGCTGGTAGTATTACGTTCCGTGTGTTCTTTTTTTTTTTTGGTTGATGTGGGTTGGTGTGTGTCTCTCTCTGTCTCTCTCTCTCAATCTCTGCAATGGAATGATTGCATGTGTGGCCAGCAAGTACAGCCTGCTTTTATATGTATCTGCACACGTGCATGCGATGTCCTCTGCACCAATTGGTGGCCACCATTTGGTAATTGCATGCAGCCTGCTGTGTGGTAATTGCAGTACTCACTGTCATAGCAACCCAATGGTATAAATTGCTATGTCAGGTAGGTGTAGCCCTTTCAGCTTTCCAAAGTGGGACCCATGCTTGTTTGCTGTGGACACTGTTGTGTAAGTCAAAAGTTTGGTATAGTTCTTATATCTGAAGCTAGGGGTGTAGCCAATGATTTAAATGTTGTACTCAGACCTGAATGTTGCCACTTCCAGTACACAGTTGTCAGTGTAGAATTGTACTCACCCCTACAAATTCTAACACAAGATACATGGGAGTATGTATTTTCTTTTCTACTTATACAATTAACTGCCATACAAAAGTAGTTATTAAGATGTATTCATTTGGCACATGAACTGTTTGTGAACTGCTATACTGTGAATATTAATGTACTCACTTCTGCACAGTTTGTGCTTTTTTATTGTTGACATTAGCACAGGATGCTCAAGAAAACTGGACAATTCCAGTACTGAGTATGCCTACCTACATCCTTGGTATACCCTGAACACACAGGTATATTGTACATTTGGGTGGGGATACAGACATACAGAGAGCATTATGTATTATTGTGTGAATGTTATCTTGCTGGACTTAAATGGTTGCTGTGTATCTGTTAGTTTAGCAAGGCAAGTAGTCTGTCTGCATAGCTCCCAACTGTGGACCTATCCAGATGGTAGCCAGATATTAGGCTGTTATTCTCTGTTTGTGCAATGCACAGGTCTTTTCAGCACTGGTGCAATGGCATTGTTACAGTCGTTTGTTACCAGCACATGGCTACATCCTTTGGTATTTCAGTGTTGTACTCCTACATAAGGGTATGCTTGTGGAACTCCTTCCAAAGCTATTTGCACAGTGTGTAACAACAGAAAAGCTGATATGCCTGTGTGTTTCTGCCTCGCCCAGGCCTCTGAAACACTCAGGTACATATTTGAACAGAGTGAGGTAAAGGTAGGTAAAAGTGAGGTACACCTTCAAAATATTAGAGACAGTAAGTGGAGACTTCAGGAGAACCAGTGCATTTGGATTACTACACCTTTTCTGAAGTACAAGCGGTGTCTAACTCCTACATGTTGTCATTATTCATTAGGTGTAATACCCCACCTTTCTGCCTAACATCAGTACTTTTCAGGGGATTCAGGGGGACACAGCTAACATATGTTTCAAAATCAGGGACATCCATGATATGTAGTCACAGTTGGAATGTATGTCCTCTGCCCTAGTCAGATATGCCAGTGTTTATCCTGCTATGATACTGTGTGGGGGTTGTAAAGTGCTGCTGTAACATCATTTACTGCTGGAATGGCTGGTTCTCTTATCACAGTCATGTAATGCAATTCCTCAACAACTGCTGGTAAAGTTCCACAGAACAGGTTTTGTGTTATGGCATTCCAATTTTTCCTTTACATTCACTCATTCTGATGCATGATATATTTATTTCAGCAACAACCTGCTGTATATCTACTGTGGCTTAGTAGTACTTCATGCAGTCTAGTGTGTCCAAGGTTCGAGACTGACAGAGGTATTTTATTTTGCTGCTAAACAGAACAAGGGCCCTCACATGCAGGGTAACTAAGGCACTTTTAAGCAGTTGTAAGCAGGTTTGCATGGGTTTGCGTGAAGCTTAGCAATGCTTAGCTAAGCACACACAAGCACACACTCGCGCAAACCCGCTAACTACTGTTTAAAAGTGCTTACTCCCGCTAACCCTCACGCTCATTTCTTTGAAAGAAAAGAAAATGGGGAGATAGGACAGTGGTGAAAAAGGGGCACAAAGAGGGAAAGACGGAAGGGAAAACAGCTCAGGATGTGCAACAGCTGTGCATATGCAATAATTTTTGAGGGAAATATGAAACCTTCCACCCCTGAGATAGGGGTGAGGACAACAAAGTATGTTGTACTGCCAATTAAATTACATTTTATATGTCCAGCAGACATGTGTGCAAAATGGGCAGCTATGTATGGGGCGTAATTGGAGCAGATTGTCCTTTTTTTTCTTTTTCCAGGTGAGAATGGAATGTGGGGTAGGGGATGTAGGTATATTTGGGGAGGTAGGTTGGGGAGGTAAACAGACAGGAGAAACAAGATGCATACAGGGGAGGAATATGACACATGTGGGGGGTGAACAACATTGACCTGAAGGATGTTTGGAAACCGCAAGCCCATGAGCCCACAGATGGTGACAGTGGAACTGAGATCCCCACCCATGGGCAGTCACCACTGCACCTTCACAGACCAGAGGGTGGCTGTGCTGGGGGCTGCGTAGGAGGGGCAGGCTCACCCGTGAGTCATGCCACTCGTGCCTCAAGCTGGTGTAGAGGATCAGTGACAGAACACTGGATCTCCCTACGCACCACAGCCTGGACCATTTGGAGGGTGAGAAGAGGCCCTCCTCTGCCCACACTTGCACAGGGGGATGAGCCCCATCCCCTGCAGTGCTTCCACCCGAAGGTGGCACAGGCCCAATGGAGGAGGAGGTCCCGGGCTGGGCACCAGACCTGCTGCTGCCAGGTGCCATCGCCAGCTGAGGTGGGACAGGTGGGTCCGCTGGGACCAGCCTTCCCATACGTTCTATGTTTAGGGGATTTAATGACAATATGGGTTGGTAACAGCCAACAGCATTCCAAATTAGTTGTAACAGCATGCAGTAGTATTCCCATTAACCCAACTCACCAGAGTTCCAACAGTAAAACAGCAAGCATAACACATGCATATATAGAACAACAGTGGACATTCAAACAGCATGCAGGATTAACTGGTGGCAACAGGCCACCAAGATTGTGGTATTTGAACAGGGCACATGCATCAAAGTAAATGCAGATATTTATAAACCAACAGGACATATGTCCCAACAAATGTTTTGAGATTAGACATACCCATTGAGGTGTGGAATTGCATTGTTTATGCACATACAGTAGGGTGTAAAAGATACCTCCATTAACAACTTATATATACTTATAGTTTACACTACATTCCTATTGATTGCAGGTACATATTCCCTACATGTATTATTACACTAGGCAATGTCCGTTAAATTGTGAAATGGGTTTTGCTAGTTCTTTATATACCTGACCTGTATCTGATATACAAACTGTCCAGGATGCAGATGTTACTGCTACGTATTTATCTATTACACTGATATTTATATATCTACATATCTAGGTGTGTTCAGGTGACATTATCAGTTATATTTTAACAGCCCCCTACATGTCTAGCAGCACACTGACATTTCTGGGGAACACAATAACAAGCTACTCATGTGCCAGATTAACCTGTACATGCCGACCATGAACCAACAGTTGAGGACTGTATATATGCTTAACAGCTACTGGCACTCCCTTCATCCACTTTATATGGGCCTACCCAAGTGTGGGTTGACAGCGCTTAATGCAACAGTAGTATTTCTATAATGCAAGAGAACAACAACATATCAAAGAAAGTGACACAGACATACTCCAGGTATTCTACCTTTATTAATTACATAACACACTTTTCCAGAGGCGCTCTCATTTATTTGATATAACAGTGCATGCAGAAGACTTATTCAAGACGTATTATACCTTTATTATTGGGTTACAACACTCTTTTTCAGGCTCTCTCACTTATTTTATATAACAGTACATGCAGTGAAATTATTCAGGACTTATTATACCTTTATTAATGGGTTACAACACTCTTTTTCAGGCTCTCTCACTTATTTTATATAGCAATACATGCAGAATAGTTACTAACCTGCCTGGTGGCGCAGCCTATCTGCATAGGCTTGCTGATTCGCAGCACGGACACCTGCAGCTGTGAAGTAAATGAAGTGATATTGAGACATACCTATCCATAATATAGACTACCATAGCAATTCTTACATACTTCATTCCATGGCTACCTACTCAGTAGTAGGGCATTTTCCATCCCACGGGCCTCCTGTATTCACTGGTTCAGTCGGTCCTCCTTGCGTTCCTTCAGGTCTGAGTAGTGGTGTCTGACCTGCTCACCAGTGTGAGGAATGCCTGTGGCACTGGTGAGATCATGAGCTAGACGGTTCCAGGCTTCCGCTTTGTATTGGGTGCCTTGGAACTGGCCCTGCAAGAGTCTCTCCTCATGATTATGGACGAGGAGCCAAACCATTACTTTTGACTCCTCAATGCCCCAACGTTGCGCTCAAAATCGAGAGCCCTCTCCAACACCAACCATGCTGACTGCAGATGGGAGCTACAACCAGTTATGGCAAGTATTCCTGCCTATGGAGCTTAAATATGCCTCATTTCCCGCACTTATCTGTGATTGGCCGGTTTTGAAGAAACTCAGCTGAAAGCACACCTGCTTAGCAATGGGTAAACTTCTATTGATATGTATGTGTGTGTTGAAAGTGCATGCATATGAAAAGCTGTCATGGCTTAGTGGTTCAGTACTGTGTTTATGGTGCACAGTATCCTGGGTTTGAGGCCTGTCATTGCCTTTTATTTTACTACTGGCCAGACTGGCTAGGAGGTGTGGCTGTGTTTAGCTGACTTTGCTCAACTTTGCCCAGCATTGCTCTACGTTGCACTACATTGCTCGACATTGCCTGACGTTGCCCGGCGTTGCGCTAGTTAGAGCGGTGCGCAGCTATGCGCAAACATGTTCTGTTTGCAATAGTTGGCTCGATGCGCAGCTCCACGTAAAGCTATTGCGCTAGTTAAAGCAGTGCTAAGCTATGAGCAATTATACTGACGTGCTTAATACTGGTAAACTTTGCTTAGCAGTGCTTCACATTGCTTAAGATACATTACTTATGCATTCATCAGTATGCATAACCATTTCACTGTCTTATATATATATATATATATATATATATATATATATATATATATATATATATATATAAAATTTGTTCACTACTACATAGGCCATTTCAATGCTTTTTACTAAAATTTCAATGATAAATGTCAGGAATTCTTTTCATATACAGATTTCCAACAGAAAATAAAAAGGGGAGTGGTGGGACACGAACCGGGAATGCCTCCTCTTTCTGCGAAGGTTCTACCACTACGCTATTGCTATTTTGCTTAATTTGC
The DNA here is from genome assembly GCF_019279795.1 of Protopterus annectens. Taxonomy (NCBI): domain Eukaryota; kingdom Metazoa; phylum Chordata; order Ceratodontiformes; family Protopteridae; genus Protopterus; species Protopterus annectens. The sequence goes on from NC_056727.1 coordinate 223,038,186, forward strand.
ATATAAGTTTCTTATTATCCTCTTCGATGTCTTGACTGCTAACTGTAGCTAAGCAATGGGCAAACCTGCGCAAACATGCGTAAATACGGGCAGCTATATCAGGAATAATAAAAAAAAATAAAAGTTTTACATTTTATAATTGTATTGGGGTTTAGAATGTGGGGGATTGTAGTGTTGGGTATGTACACACTTGAGCAGACTCGCTCATGTCAGTTGACATTTCCCAATTGAGTGACTTGCAGGGGCATGGATTTTTGGACTGCTCAGCAGTCTGACACACCCCCTGCACTCGTGCATGCTCCGTGTTAGCCTTTGAGTTGAGGCAGCTCACCCTCATTAATATGCATGGCACACTGCCATCTTACTCTTAGACTGGTGTTTCCGTGTAAGACTACTTTAGTCTTACACGGAGGATTCGTGAATCCTGGGGAAGATCTTTTATTTTAGCAACTTTCTAAGTTTATACGAGCAGTATTTAAAATTTGTCCCAATTTTTGTAGCTTTGCCCCCCCCCCCCTTAATTTTGGCTTTGTCCAGATTTTTTTGTGCCAAGAGGTTGAGAGCTAGCAGCCTATACATGTCTTAACATTCCAAAACATTTTCTGAAAATAAACTTAAAAAACATAAGAAAAACAAATGTAACTATTTTGTTAACAATAAAAGCTATTAAAAATGTACAAGTAGCAATGCTATCTGTAAGAAATATTCTTTCCACTGATAATAGTGCATTCATAGTCTTATCCATAAATACTGTAATAATATATTATAATGCACGCAAACCTCAAATTATAGTTTTTTCTTAACTTTCACAAATATTTATATCTTGAAAACTATACAGCCTAGACATACATTGTTAGATATTTTTTGTTAACCAGATATAAGCTTTCGCACAACAACAGGAAAGCCTTCTGTAAGTACTGTTTATTGAGATATTTACAGAAATATGAAAACATATATTTATTGGTATAATTAGCAATACAAATCATATTGGATATCTCTCTCTCTCAAGATGTGCAACGTATGGTTCAAATATCAAAGACAGTTTTCTTCAACAACATCTAAGGTTTTACCTAATACCAAGTAACAATTTGTAAGTCACTTGATTTTTGAAGCATTAAGTACATATGGATATATTGTTTATCTTCATAATTACAAACAAGCGACAAGCAATATTTATAGTATAGTGTGGTATAAACCAGGATTTTCAATGAACTGTCCTGTTTCCCACATTGTAATTTCACACCATATACCTCAATAAAATGTAGGTCTCTCAGTTATGAACATAAATATGAAAATATGAATAATAATAAGTAGTGAACAAAGATGAATTTCTGTACATCAGGACATCCTAGACTAACAATCTTAGTGACGTTTTGTTAATAACTCCTTGCCTTTCTAACGCTGCCTATTATTAGCTGGTAAGTCACTTACTTAAAGAAGCCAGACATAAAAAAGTTATGGACACCATAAGGAGGTACGGATGTGAGCTGGAAGTATACAAAAAGGTGTTAGAGGCTTGAGTGAATTAGTCTACATTATTTAAGTAGAATGTGGGATGCAAGAACTTGTATCCTGCTAGAAAAGTCTGACTTGAATTCCCAAGGGTTGATTAACAAAACTACTGCTGCTGAGTGTTAGAACTTTTGCAATTATGACATTTCTTGGAGAACTGTCTCACAATCTGATGTTATGTTCTTTACAAGCATTTCTTACATATATATATTTTGAATGCTTTTATTTGCAATGAGTGCTGTCTAACTATGGTTGTGATTTTTATGTCCACATGACCGTTTGGTATTGCAATGTTCCTTTACTTCTATTTCATGGGTTTCTGGCAACATTCTGACACGTCTGACCTGGGAAGCTTTTGCTGGTTATCATTACAGTAAGCTGCGGTGGTGCAGTGGTAGCATTGTCGCCTCACAGCAAGAGGTTTTCCCATTCGATTCTCGGCTGGAGCGCCTTCTGTGTGGAGTCTGCATGTCCTCCCCGTGGTCGAGTGGCATTTGAAAGACATGCGTGAATGAGCGTGCCTTCGTTGAAGGTTGGGCGTTGGGCTGGTACCATAAAAATCTACTGCCAATCATTAGCAGACTGGAGTTCCGCTGTGGCGACCCCTAACCGGGAAAAGCCAAAAGAAGAAGAACATGTTCTCTCTTATATTGTTCTATATCCTTGATATCATTTTTTGTTACACCCTGAATTTGTTCATGCTATGAGCGTGTGGGGGTGGGGCTGGTGGATATGAGATTGTACAGATCTTGCACTGAGCGAATTCATATAGGTTGGTAACATTTTAAATAGCGATACCTCCAGGATAAGTCTTTTTTATCTGTCTGGTATTGGATCAGCTTGTAAAACTCCAGTCTCGGTTATGTTGTGTGTTGTGTCTGATACATTTTTCTTTTTTACTTCATGTATATGGCACTTAAAAAACAACAAAGACGATGTCAGTCCCATTCAAATCTTCATTCTTAGATGCTGAAAATAAGATGATTTTCCAGGTCTGCCATCTTCACTAGGGCATTTACCTTAGATAATCGCTTAGCTGAAAAGCCTTTCCATGACCGTGTGGAAGATAGCCATGAGGATGTGGACTAGTGTTGTCCCAGGTAAGCCATTCAAAAATTGATATACAGTATTAAGTTTTTTGTTAAGTTGTCTTATGTTTTATGCTTATCATACCTCTGTCAGTTGCAGTTTTGTGTGTCTAGGAATGTCTGGTACTGAGGTTCAAAGAGCACCTGCACATGGTATGAACATAGTTTTTTTTCCTTCCTTTCTAAAGACATATATATATATATAAATATATATATATATATATATATATATATATATATATATATATATATATATATATAAAAATACATGTATAGACGCACACACACACACACACACACACACACACACACACACACACACACACACACACACACACACCACATATATATATATATATATATATATATATATATATATATGGGTGTACTTTATATGAGCGAAAGCCCATATGCATGAAACATTACTGAGACAAATTTAATAAAACTGCAAAAAAAAAAAAAAAAATTAAAAAAACCCGAATCGCACATAACCGAAAACTGTTCACCGGAAATTTCCAACTAATCCATCACGCTATCTCTTTACAAAAAACAAAGTAAAACCCTTCTGGTATACTTCCTTCATTTTTGCAAGAGGGCAAGCCACCTTGCCCCCCTCTTTGAGGGATTCCACCCCTCACCCCCCCACAAATTAAATATACCAACTCCGAGATTGTGCTATCTTACACTTAAGTAGCTTATTTTAATTTATGTGCGATTTGGGTTTTTAAAGTTTCGTTTTTTGCAGTTTAATTAAATTTGTCTCGGTAATGTCAGATTCATTCATATGGGTTTCCATTATAGGTGAGGCTGAAATCATCATGGCAGAGCTCCTACGGCCTGATGTTGGAAGGTTCGGGTCATACTGCATGGTGCCACCAAATGTATCAATATATAGGAAATGTGATATGTGCAGGCTAGATACATGCTCTATAATAGTTTTACTCTGTGCATGTGCATTGTTATATACTTGTTCATTTGGGCTGTGTGGGTTTCTCATGGGAGCCATGTGCCAAGGTTTCAGTGCATATCCTGCATCCCCCAATTGATATAGTTGTAGAAAGTCACCCCCTGAAAAAATTTAGTTACATATCACAAGTGTGCATACGTGGGAGTTATGGAAACTGACAGGGTGACCTGCTCATGCATTATAGATGATACCTTATGTATTACAGGCCACTTGCCACTTGACGGAATGATAGCCTTTTCTGTTTATGTACCTCCTTCCCAATTCACCGGTGGAGCTTTGTTTTCAATTTGAGTGCACTCTGTGGCCCTCAGGTCCTCTGGAAAATGGTCTATGACATAGAAATGTTACATAGAGGTAGCTCTCTCCTCTAGGGTACACCAAATATGCTTTCCCAAATGTTGCAGCATTCCATGGAGAAACTGGTGGAGTATTCCTGAGGCAGAAGCCTGTGCCCCCTGTGTGTTGCTGAAATGTCCCTGTAGCCATTATACGTACTGCTACATATACTTTACTTTCCAATGAGATGGGTTGTCCATGATTCCTATGGGACCCCAGGTAAAGGTGACAGATGTTCACTATTTATTCTATAGTACCCCGTCCATCCTGTAATGCTACATTATTTCTGTGTCATATAGCACATGGTAGGTCAAACATGGTGTGAACACCCCATGTCTTCTAGGCCAAGGTCTGGCAGCAGCAGCACCTTGTATGGGAGCCAGTTGCACATAGATTTATAGATTATTACTAGACTAACTGCCCTCATGGACCATTTTAAGTCTAGCCAATTACCCCCTGTGAGAATCAAACCCTGCACCTTGTGTTTCTAAGGTAAGCACCGTAAACATTATGCCACCCTCCCGCATACAGATTTATAACAGCTACAGCAATCCCTAACATTTCCAAAGTTTCCCTATGGCTGCATTTCAGCATGCCTTCGAATTCAGAGTTAAAGTGAGGGCAACATGTAGACACTCATTTTATACATTTCTGAATTACTTCTCCATGATTATTTGCTTAATTAGCATGTACGTCAGCTCTCGATTTGCTCACTAGCATATTCAGCAGCTAACCCTTGTTTTGTACCTGGCTGTGATGTGTAGAGCAATTTCCTGAATAACAAATAGCTTGTTCATTGCTATTTATCATGTAAATGGGCTTAGAGCGACATGTTGGCATTTATGAATCTGGGACAGTATTTTGTCAACAAACAGAATCTAAGTGCTTCAGGGCCCTGTGCTCCTTCACAATTATGTTGTGTAACAAATTCTGTATTATTGTTGACTCTGAAATAAATTTATTTTTTATGTCATGATTTTTCAACCTACAGTCTGTACTTGTCTTGAAACAGTATTGTGTGTGTATAGTACAGCTTTGCAAAGGAATGTATTGTATTCTATATGTATTGGATATTTAGGATATACAGATGATTTATTATTTTTGTGCAATGTGTTTTAAGATAGCTGAACATACACCTCACTATTTTTCAGCTGAATTCTTGTCAATATTTTCTTATCTTCTTACATACCTTAACTTTCATACAGCTTAAATACCATTAAGGATATAATACCGTCTTCGTGTATATCCCTCCAGCGTTGTTATTATGCTGGTTTATTTTCTATGTTACGTGTGTCCTGCTTTATATCAAATTTATGATTCTCCTTTATGGTAATAGGAACCTATTTTCAGTTCCAGTTGATTGGGGGGCCCTAAATTATGTTGGCTTATCTTGTTCAGGCTGATGCACCTCAGAAGATGGAAATAGATTCCCTTCATCCTGTTTGAGTCAACCACAATCGCTCCTTAAAGTGAACACTATTTGCTACAGGTTTGAAGACTGTTTTCACTGGTCGCTATGTAATCCATGCTTTAATGGAAATGGTTCTGCTTGAACTATAATCCCGAGAAATAATATGTTACAGGACTTTTTATCCAAGTTGACCAGAATTAGTGTTTTTATTAGCAGGAACTGTGCGATTTCAATTTATATTGCCATCGCGTTACAATGGTCAGGGCTTGTTATACTATCTTGTCTAGGTCAGGTCGTGAGGCTACTTATAATTGCCCCAAAATGACTATTTGTGGATAGGATGGCCTGTCAAATGCTAAAACAAATTTGCTCTTGTTTTGACTGATTATAATCGTTAAAGTGTAAACTCCGTTTTTCTTCTGGTTAGTTATGTTATATGTCCGGTAGCTAGAATTTTAGTGATTGCTGAAAAGAAACAAGTAGTTATTGATCTATTTGTTATGTATGCAACCTATATGTATAACTTCAACCAGTTTTTAATGATGCAATACCGATATAGCTTACTAATTCTAATGCTATGTCTAAATGTTTGTAATTGACCTTTATCTTGATAAGATACCTGACAAATAATTGGAAGCTATTAGGATGTATTAAGCAGGGTATAGATGGCCTGGCTGGGAATTGGTTTGATGTTGTATATTAATTGTAAATATAGTAATACCCTTATTTTATTACTTTTAGTAATAATTACTAAATCTTTTTTTGATTTACGATTACTTAAAATATTATATCTTTGCATTCTTTCAATTGTTATAGTGGTGTGGTTAAGCACGGGGATAAAATTGAGGGAATTTTGTGCCATCTATCTACATTGTGCTGCATTATACTTTTTATTATATGTTTACTTCTCATTATTGACTCCATTTAACATTGCCTTTATATTTCACTCTTATTACATTAAATTTTTATGAATAATACTTGGAATATTTCTTCATGGAATGTGAGGGGGCTACATGATAAAAATAAGAAAAATCTAGTAATGCATCTTCTATTTAGTCCAAATCGGATCTTTGTTTTCTGCAGGAGACACATATGCTAAATAATGAATGGGTCAATGATACAAAGAAGTCATGGATTAGAGACATTATCCCTTCGGGTGTAAATCACAATTCCAAGGTAGTGGTGATTATCATTAAAAATCCTTTAAATTAAAGATTATCTCTAAAGGAACAGATCATGACGGAAGGTGGTGTTACTTTACATGTCTTTCACATACCTTAAATGATCCTGTACTATTTTTAAATATTTATGGACCCTGTTCAGGACAATTGGATTTCATTATGACTATTTACAACTTTCTTCTTAAGTTTCCAAACCATATTTTTGTTTTAGGTGGGGACTGGAACACAGTTTTAAACCCTAATGTAGACCGTTTATGTAAGACCAAAGCCTTTAGTTCCCAGGTTTATAGGGCTCTTTCAGAATTAATAGCGGATTTCGATTTACTAGACCCAGTCGCGTTTAGTACTGAAACTGGAAATAATAAATCCAATCACTTCACCTATTTTTTCCAAATGTCACCAGTCCTGGTCTCGTATAGATTTCTTTCTAATTTCAAACACTTTAGTAAATAGACAAATTAAATTTTCGACGGAACCTAAATTTCTCTTTGATCATTCAAGAATAGAACTAGAGATAAGTTTAACTTTCAACTTGTCCTCAACTTATAAAGTATCTAATTGGTCTCTAAATAGTAACCTATTAAAAGAACAGTCTCTAATCATAGAAATTAAAGATGCACTTAAAGACCTATTTGAGACATCGCGTGATGGGGATATTCCTTTTGATATTAGATGGGCAGCAGGGAAGGCTGTAATTAGGGGAATCCTTATTAGGAAAGCTAGCTTTCTTAAAAAGTTATGTAATAATAAGTTAACAGTCTTAATTTCTGAGATCAAGTCCTTGGAAGACAAACTTTTAGATAATTCCTCTTTAGCCACCGAAAATGAGTTACAATTTAAACAAAAAGAGCTGTTTGAGCATCATCAATCAAATTTATATATCCAAGAATTCCGTTATATCTCAACATTTTCAGAGTATCTACAAACCCCTTCTAGTACCCTCGCCAGGATAATTCTTAACACACCCAGGTCCCCCAGAATATCTTGCATCCAGCACAATAACATGCTTTATAGATCTGATGCACAGATTATTCATTTATTTTACCAAATATACTCTGACATCTATGCAAACAATAACATGCTTCCTTCAAAGTTGGAGATGGAAAAATTTCTAAATGAGATTACCTTCCCAAAAATAACCAAATTACAGAGGGACCTTTTATCAGCTCCGATATCCAAGAATGAAATTCTGGATGCCATAGATAACCTCAAGTTAGGGAAAGCCCCTGGACCAGATGGATACTCATCTGATTTTTATAAAACGTTTAAAGATACCCTGGTCCCTGTCCTATTAGAACTATTTAAATCTTTTTCTAGTAAAGGTATAATGGACTTATACATTAATTACTCCAAAACCATTTTGATCCCTAAAAACACTTCAGATAGCACTAATGCCAATAGCTATAGACCGATATCTCTTATGAATGTTGATATAAAATTTTTTCTTCCATACTCGCTAATAGGCTTAAAAAAATTATGAACGATTTAATTTCCCCAGAGCAAACTGGGTTTATGGCTAACAGACATACATGGGATAATACCTTAACACTAGAAACTATAATAAATCTATCCAAAAAAGAAAGGAAACCTAAATATGCTTTGGTGTTGGATGCATGTAAGGCCTTTGACCGGGTAAACTGGATTTTTTTATTTTTGGTTTTATCGAACTTTGATTTCCCCTCTGATTTTATTAAGTTGATTAAGATCTTATATAATAGTTCATATACTTGGTTATACATAAACAAAAAATATTCTCAACCCATAAAGATTACAAATGGCACTAGACAGGGGTGCCCACTGTCTCCCCTACTATTCAATTTATTCTTAGAAGCCTTTCTTTTGTTTTTAGTTCAAAAAACTTATCACTCTATTCCTAGAATTTGTAACACTAATATCAGCTTCACAGCCTTTGCAGATGATCTTAATCTTTATTTCAAGCACCCTATATCTGACGCTATGAATATAGTTAATTCTCTGAATATGTTTGCCTCTATTTCTGACTACAAAGTTAATCTAAATAAATCCTTTGTTTTCTGATCAATCCTACAGCACATAGACAGCATTTATTTCCAGATCAGTCCTTCCATATCAACTATTCTCTTAATTATCTAGGGATCTCATATGATCACTCATATTCCTCTGTTTTACAATCTAATTTGTCAAAATTATGGATCTCTATCTCCCAGGACATTTCGAGATGGCAGCAGTTAAAACTTCCTATGCTCTCTAAAATCTCTATTGTCAAAATGAATATACTTCCCAAGATTCTCTATCATTTTAATTCTTCTTTATCCCCGGTCTCAATTATCTTCCTTAACAGGCTTCATAAAGACATTGCAAAATTTATCTGGTACCCTAAATCAGTCAGAATTTCATATCATAGACTTACATTACCTAAATTTTTTGGGGGTATGGCGATGCCCAACTTCATACTCTATTATAGAATTGTTCATACTAATAGAATATTTGCTATTGCCAACCATCTTCCAAATTCTTCTTCATGGTCACCCTTATGGATTAAAGTGTGGTATAACCATGTTATCAGTAATGATATTAACCCTAAATCTTTAGCATTCCTGAATAAATCAATCCTTAAAAAATTAAAATTACATCATACACTAAAGGGTTTAATTAAAACCTGTCAAGATCTCTTCCATTCCTTGAATTTAGGTAACGCTCTCTTATTATTTCAACCTTTCCATCTCAACCCAAATTTAAAAATGAACGATAAAATGATTAACTTAAACAACTTTCCATTGATTAAAGATTATACCTTATGGGACATGTATAAGTTTAAGCACCTCTCGTTATTAGAACTTAGGGAAGCTCTATCCTTGTCCAAATCATATATCATTATCTTAAGACAATTAAGAGATCTCACATCATTTTTTCTTCAAATGTTTCCCAGCTCAGATACTGTGCTTAATACCATAGCGGGACTATTACAAAACTTAGCTACTAGTAAAAATATGCTCTCTGTATCTTATAAATCCCTCTCCACATGCCTAAATAAAGGTAAAATCATTTTTGCAGAATACTGGGATCAACAAGGAGCTAATTTCTCTCCACAACAGAAAATTTCTTCAATAAAATCTACACTTAAATACTCCCCTTTTAAAAAAACTTATATACACCCAATTCATGATTACTAATAACCTATATTTAACTCTAGCTCACCTAAATAAATTTAACTCATCCGTATCCACTTTGTGCTCCTGTTGCTCATGCCCCCGTGCTGATATCATTCACATTCTATGGTTCTGCAGATACTCCCACAGCTTATGGTGTTCTCTTACGGTAAGGCTTGACAAAATGGGATATCATAAATCTACTTTATCTTGGGAAATGGCCTTACTGCATGTTACTATGGTTAACATGATAACTCTCAAACTTAGAGCACTTATCACCCTAAGGGCCGGATTCACGAAGGCTTGCACGGAGTCTAAGAGTAGTGTAAGACTCCATGCAGCCTTCGCGATCCAGGAACAGCCCAAAGTCCGTGTAAGAGACAAGCTAAAACGGCTCTTACACGGAGTGGGCGTGGATAAGCTAATCACCTCACTTGCAGCCAAATAGCATGCAAATGAGGATGATTAGCAATCCAGGAAGCCCAGAACAGCCCATGTAAGAGCCGTTTTAGCTGCAGAAATGTACTCAGTTGACAACTGAGTACGTTTCTGCAAAAACTGCAATGGAGCCATGTCAGCTCCAAATAAAGGGTGCATATGTGTCAGGCAGCATGCCAATGGCCAAATATGTGGCCATTGGCAAAGTAACCTGATGCAAATATATTAAAAATATAATTTTTTTCGGCGATTGCCGATGTTTAAACCCAGCGCAGCCCCGCGCAAATGGGCTGCACTGTATAAAACATAAACACGAAGGTTTTAAACCTACAAATGTAGGTTTTATGCAATACATGGAATGTCAATGCAGGGACCAGCAGACCAAAACCAACATGGCCACCGTGTAGTGGTTGCTAAGGGGGAAAGCTGAGTCTAAGACATGTAACTAAGCATTAGTAGGCAATCTGATGCAAATGAGTGTAAGGATACTGAATTCCACTGTCACATAGCAAATGAGCACAGTCTGAGTAGTGTAAGAGTTACAGAAGGGGGAGGAACAGAGTAGGAGATAGGTGACATCACAGGGGAATGGTAGAAAGAAATGCAGTTCATTGGAGGTCAGAGTTACATGACAGATGTCAGACAGATATCATGGAAAGAGGTGTGCCACTAACTAAGCATGAGAAAGTCAAGAAATGGAAGGTGTACACTGTTGCCTACACCAAAGTTTCTTGCTGGATGTGTATGCGCGTGTGCACGCCATGAAGCGAGTAAGGCAGTGTGCGCGTGTAAGGCAGACTGAGCATGTGGGAGCGTGTTGGGAGATGTTTAACACTGTTTGCGTGGGTGCACGCATTTTAATCGAATAAGCAGATTCTGAACCGTGTAAGTATGTGTGCGCGTGTAAGCCACTGTGAGCGTGTTTCTGCTGGTTTACATGGCTCCACCCTGAGGAAACAGAAAGGAAAAAGGAAGCAACAGATTTAGTAGGAAGCTAGCAGGGAATACTGCTGGAGCTAGCAGGTGAAAACAATTAGATGCAGGCAATTACACAGGCAGAATAGTAGCCCAGCCCAGCACTTAAAACTCTGCAAACAGCAGTGCAGGATGTTTCTCTCAAGAGACACTGCAAGACAGGAGTTAAGTTATCAGAAGTGAAAACTGAAAAGCTGAACTCAGAGCAGAAATGTTAGGGGCTGCCATAGCTGTCATAATGAGACATAGGCGACTTGCTGAGGGTGGTGACAATGCAGATGGTGCCAGACAACCCACAGTGAGGAGACGGAGAAGAGTGTACAGGCCCAGGGTCACCTACCACGGGTTACATGAGCTGGAGATAGTAGAGCTATAGAGTGGACAGAGACCTCCTGCAGCAAATAGTGGAGCTGTGCAGGCCACGCCTCACACACAGAACCAACAGAGGGGAACCCATCCCAGTGGAAACCAAGGTATGTGTTGGCCTAAGAATACTAGCAACAGGTACCTTCCAGAGACCAACTGGTGATATGATGGGGATATCACAGGCATCAGCCTCCAGGGTACTGCACCAGTTCCTGGATGCCATGTCAGCACATGTCGGTGATCATGTATATTTCCCCAATGCCCGTGAGGTATTGGCCAGCAATATCGTCTCTTCCAGCAAATAGCGGAATACCCTGAGGTAGTGGGTGCAATAGACTGCACGCACATACGAATCAAAGTACCAGCCGGTGAGCGGGTAGGGCATACATCATCCGCAAGGGCTTCCCCTCCATCAACTGCCAGGTCGTGTGTGATGCCCAGGGCATAATAATGAATGTGTGTGCTGGCTGTCCTGGGAGCTACCATGATTCCCACATCTGGCATTTGACGCAGCTGTACTAGACATTTGCCAATGGGGGCATCCCGTATGGACACCTAGTGGGGGATGCAGGTTATGCACTGGAGCCGTGGCTGATGACACCCATCAGAAACGCACACACACCTGAACAGGAACGCCATAATGAGGCACACGCACAAACACGTAATGTAATAGAGCGTGTGTTTGGGCTGCTCAAGTCACGGTTACAGTGTCTGGACACATCTGGTGGAGCCTTGCAGTACACACCAACTACATGTACCCAAATTGTCATGGTATGTGCTATGCTACATAATATGATCTTGCAAAAACAGCTGCAGCAGGACCAGCATAGGGCCGGGCCAAACAGCCCCCCACCATTGCCAAGGCCATCACAGGCAGAGCGTGACTCGGAGGAGGAACAACCTGAGCCTGCCCCAGTAGGCAGAAGGAGGCGTGCCCAGTATGCCCTGGCCTTGGCAAAGAGGCAACGCATAGCACATACACTGGCTCAGTAGGAACCCTGGGAATGATACCCTCTCTGACTCACTCATATAGTAACAGGGATGCCTAACATGACACAACCTGCTCTCAAACATGTACAGGGAAGTGTAATATGCATCCGACAGAGGCAGCCCTGCAGCACCACCTGAGGCATGAATGCTATGTGTTAAGTAATGTAACACCATGTACTATATGCACACCTGAGGACCCTGACTAACATCCTACCCTCACCAAGCATCATGCCACAACATGACAATGAGATGATCAAGTGCAATAATTGACTGAAGTATCGCAGTTAGTCAAAGGGGATCCAATGTGTGCCAGTCTGGGATGACATGCTGAGCATGACATGATGCACCACCTGCTAGGACTGGCGTGCACCTATCAGTGCAGGCTGTATGGATACTGGCAAAGGCTGTTGTTACCCACAGTGTGCCCTGAATAGGTAAGGCTCAAAACACAAACCTATCTCCATAGGTATCAGAAGGGATAAGAATAAGATAAGGGATAAGTCGAAACAGCAAGATGCATGCAGTCTAAACTCACCCAGTATGGAGAATGTTGATATCTGCTGTAACAGAAAACTGAGCCAAGGCTCACAACAGCACCCTAACACTACCAGGTTACACCTCATACTGTGCTGTACAGCCTCAAAACATGGAACAAGCTACAAAAGGAGGGTGACTAGCAAGAATTGTCAAGGATAACCACACCCCATGTTGGTACCACAACAAAAGCAGCATGGACTAGCCATGGTCAAGTAACAGTGGCTAAAACTGCCCCCAGTTTATAGCCTGCTACAGACTACTGTCCCAACACCAGGAACTGCACCTGGCCTATGCTGGAATACATGAATATATCAAGTCCTCCAAACCACATTATATTGGGTGACTGAAAATACCCAGACATAGACTGGGAGCATTATACTAGCTCCAACAGTGTAGGACAAAAGTTCATAGAATCCATAAACCAAAAGGCCCAGGAACAACGTACCACTCCCACAAGAGGGGTAAGCATACTGGATGTGATAATCAGCAACATGGGTACTGGATGGCAAGATGAGAAGTGTATTGCTCACTGGTAAAACCAGACCATAGAGTAATCACACTGGATATACAAATCCTGACCACAGTCCCTGGCCAGAAAACCACAGTGGAAAACATGTATTAAGCAATATTTGCACTCCTCCAAACTGATGTGGAATCCATTAAAGGTCCTGTGCAGGTGCAAAATATGGGCCACACCTCAGAACCTGTAATACAGCCATTCCATGAACACTGCCAGGAATGCTTGGATTATGCAATCCTAAATTAAAACAAGACACAATGCCATACACGAGGAATCTGGCATGGTGGACACCAGCCATAACCAAACCATGCAAGAGAATGAGGAAGCTACTACATGATAGAGCAAACATAAACAATGAAGTAATCACTGATCAGTAGTATGGCAATAAAATCTGTCCACACATACAATCCACTAAGGCCAGCCACAACAAGTTGAATCTGTGAATCCTGAGGCAATGTTACACCTGCCCCAAGTACACAGACAACCCCCAACTCCACCCAAGAAATACAAATATATGTGAGAGATGCAACCATCTATCCAAACTGGAGGCTGAGCTCCCTCAACTCAGTACTCCCAAAACTAGTCAGGAGGAGAAGGTAACCACACACACCACAAACACAGTCCCACATAGACCTATCACAACTGCAAACCAAACACATAAACACAGAAAAACATTCCCAGAGGCACAAATTACAAACACAGCACACCAACAGAGGCCTCTAAAGCAGACACCCAATCAAACAACCTCCAAACATAGCACATGCAACACATAGTACACAAAGCTGGTGTGCCAAACAGTCACAGGCCAGAAGGAGAAACAACATGCCTGATACAGTTGTAATAGGTGACTCCATAGTCAGACACACTGCTGTCCCGCACACCAGACTGAACAAGGGAAAGGGTACAGTAAGCTGCCTGTAGGCTGCCACAATATGCCACATAACAGAAGTATGCAGGTCACTCCAAAGCAAGTAGAAATATGATGCAGTCATAGTCCATGCTGGTGTGAATGACCTGAGATGTACCTCCCTAGACTACATGAAAAGAGACATAGATGAGCTCTCTGATTATGTAGTCCAGGCCGGTATGACACTCACCGTTTGCAGCATCCTACCCTTACCAAGAATAATGCCACAGTACAAACACGGAATGATCAGTCATAGCAAGTGGCACACTTACTGGTGTCATTCCAAGGGGATCCAATGTCTGTCTGCTTGGGATGTCATGCTTGACAAGCCATGCAGCTGTTCTTGGGATGGCTTGCACCTGTTACCCCTGGGCGTCTGAATATTGGATAAGGCCTTTGCCACCTCCATAGAGCCTTTTGTAGGCAAGGCTGAAAAGACTGACCCACCACCCTAGAAAACATAAGTGGGAAGAAACATAAGGGAAATGCTGACCAATGCCAGATGTGTAAACCCCAATATGCATGCTCCCAAGGCCATCCCCAGTATGGAGAACATCGATGTCTGTGCAGTGACAGAAACCTGCTGCAAGCCTCCTGACAGCACACCAGCACTACCAGGTTATACCACGTATCATGTGTCATGGCCCCAAAACCTGGAACAAAACATAAAAGGAGGGTGAGTATCCATAGTCAGCACAGACACCCATACGTCCAGGTAACTGACAATGCACAAGGCATTGGAGTCCACCCATGTGCAACTAACTGTAGGCAAGACTGCTGTACAGTCTGTAGCATGCTACAGACCACACTCTCACACACAGGAACCCCACCCAGCCGTCCTGAAGACACTGGACAGTATGAATGTCCCACCAAATACCAAACAAGGTACCACAAATTACCACATAGGTGGTAAACCATTATGTATGGAAGGAGTAACCAGGGACCTAGGGACACAAGTGGACAGTAACCTGTTATGTGACACCCACATTGCCAATGTGGCTAGGAAGACTGTCTACATTTGACACCGTATCAGGAAAGGATTCACATCTACGTCAACAGAGGTCATTGTGCCCCTATACTGTTCTCTAATCACACCCATAATCTAGTACAATGCCTCATATGGGATGTACCTTACCTGACACCTGCAGCAGTTAGAAAGACCTCAAAGGTACCTCACCAAGAGGATAAAGGGTCTCAAATATATGTCATATGCTGCCTGGCTGTAGACACCCCAGCTGAATGCAGTCACATACTGCCTACACAGAGGCATTGCATGCCTGTTGTAGAAGGCCATGCCCAACACAGGAGTAATGGACATGCTCCACCCCAGAAAACTCAAATCCATCGGAGCTGTGAGAGTGAGAGATGTCAACCTCAACAAATAATGAAATAGGATGTGCTGGTGGGACAGATACATAATCCAGAGGCTCCCCACACCCTGGACCAGAATCCCACTCCATGTTAGGCAGAGCCCCTCACTGACACTCTTCAACAGGAATCTTGCCAAGTGGATGGATGATTGTAGAGTTACACTGGGGGTCTTCACTGTGTCATGTCCAGACAGAGGCACAGCAAAGCAAATCATAAATGGCCATAATATTCACATAGCAAGGGGTGGCAAAAGCCACACACACTCTGGCTAGGCTAACAAATGCCCTAGGGTGGATAGCCTAGTATGAACCTATGAACCTATGAAGATACAAATTGTACAGGACACTAAGGATAATCCCAAGGCTTTCACAACTGATGGTAGGAACCATGTTGGGAATTCACAGATATGCCCTGAATCACACAAATATCACAAACACACACACATATTGCCAACATACATCCTGACAGGTGCAGTGCAACCCCCCCCCCCCCCGAATGCAGAATATCTATCCCAGCAGACTGCTGGCCCCTGACATTGCAGATGCTGAGGTAACAGCCAACATCTACAAAGCAAAACACACAGCAGCAATGGTATGAGATGGTGTCCTGGGCTTAGTGCAACATGGACTCCAAGATGAATGGAATGCCAAACCACACTACTGCTCAATGTCAGCCTTACCACAGAATATGTACCCAAAGAGCAGTGTACAACAACAGTGGTCCTTCTCAACAAAGGTGTTGCCTGAATGGATACTGAAAACTACTACCCCAGAATCCTGAGAAGCTCGGTCTGCACAGCTATGGAAAGGATCAGCATGTACCACAGACATAAAGATATTGGGGACCTACTGACACCGGACCCTACCCAGTGTGGCTTTCAAGTGCAGATCCTGCCCCTAAACATGTTTGACTCAATTGAAACAGTCATTAAGGTCATTGATGAGGGCAATGTGGTCCACACAGCGTAGCTGGACCTTGCAAAGGCTTCTATACAATACCCTACGTGTTCATTATAGATAAGCTCACCAGCTTAAATATAAACCCACATGTCAGTAGAGGGGTTGCAAACCAGACCAAGGACAGAACAGACATGGTCAGACATGCTGCAGCCATGTCAGACTACAAACCAGATATAACTGGCATCCCACAAGGCTTTGTCCTGGGATCTCCCTCGTCTGGTATATATGTCCCATAGGTACAGGCAAACATGGAAGGACTGTGTCCGAACATGTTTGCAGAGGACTACAAACTGCTCACCACATATGATCCACCAGCTGACACAAGCATCCCACAAAAGGGCCACATAGAAACAGACAACTGGTGCCATAGCCATGTCAGCAAGCTAATTGCAGAAACGTGTATAGTCAACCCCGTGGATATACAGTAAGTGCCCACCAATTACCACATAGGTGTTAACCCATTATGTAGTTAACATGTAATGAGAGACCTGGGGACACAAGGTGATAGATATCCTGCATTGGACAAACATGTGCTGTAGTGTTTACAGAAACATACCATATACCCACCTAATCATGAAGGTTGTCAGATCTAGATAAGGGAGGTCATTGTGGCTCTGCAGTCATCCTTCATCAGCGTACAATTGACTACAACAGCCCCTGTGGGATGTACCTCAGCAGACACCTCCATCAACCGTAAAGTCCCCAACAGTACCTCACCAGGAGTATCAAAGAGCTTGCACAGATGCCATGTGTTGCCTGTGTTGCTGGTATCAATAAACATGCTGCACCTTGTACAATCTGAATGGCAGTGAGCTATGCACATGAGAGACCTGAACCCCAGCACTGACTTACATAGGACAAGCTGTACTGCGTGATCCATAACACAGAAGCCACCCCACCCATGAGTGAACCCCCAGTACAGGCTACCCATAGAGTCACTTATCAATCTTCCTCAATAGGAATCTTGATGAGTGGATGGGAGATGGTAGCTTTATCCTGGGTATCACTGTCATGTCACAGGTAGACAGAGGCACAGTATACTAACCATGACATATGTCATGGCAAACTCCACTTACAATGTGTGTTGAAGGACAAACACACTCTCCAACTAGCATTAGACATGGACTAGGGCACATCGCTAGTGTTTGCAAATGTACACCTATGTTGTGGAATACACTACCAATGTTGGACAAGCCTGGTTTAAGTAGTTCATATCTGAACAGAATGCAACATGGTCAGATGTACACAACTGGCCCCTAACCAGGCTGTTGTGCCCACTATCAAAATGTAAAGCAGTGATAGCACTAAAGCCCAGGATACTGTCCACCACAGTCAAAGTACTACCAGTACACTATACAGTACTACAGTGTTAGGTCAGTGTGAAAGGATGTTGACAACTGTATGCAAAGTATCCCATGCAAACACTGCAGGCACAGTATAATCCTGTTGTGTTCACACACAAAGCAGTTGTACAGTAACTACACAACACGACACACAACACACAACCATAAACGGGTGATATTTGTTGAAGTTCACACTCATCCACAAATGTGGTGGGCTGCAGAGTCCAACATATGGAATGCTCACACTGGGCATGCTCACACACTTTGATAAATGAGACATATGTTAGACAACATGCCATGGGAAGGCTGAACTGGGCATGCTCACACACTTAGGCCAAATCTCAGTTTAGCAGTTGGACACACATATCTGGTATTTTTATGTGTTATTCCAGGAACCAACCACATTACAGCAGTCTGCCCAGTGCACACAGTTAAATGACTACAGAGACATACGTGATATAGTGGATCCCTCCCATATGCAAACATCTTCCACAGATGCACAAGTTGTTCATACAAACAGGGAATGCTATGGCAATAAAGATGTGCAAACAGTCTATCAGCAACAAATAATGTGCATTTGACAATTAAACATATGGGTGTAGAGGTCAACACTAGGCTGTTTGCCCTAGGGAATGACAGCTTAGCCAGAGTGTGCTTGGTGTCTGCCTCCCCACAGGATGCACATTCCCCTTTCTAAACACCGATGATGTCAGCACCCTATAAGTACAGCAGGAGAAAAAAAACTTACCAGTAATGTGAATAGCGCGCTCTGCTAATGCGTCTGTCACAAGTGTCATAACATAGTTAGGTAGGGGTTTGAATCCTGCAAATGCTCAGTGTGTGTGTGTGGGGTTGGTGTGTGTGTAAGTCTGTGGGAGAGAAATGTCCCTTTTGGCAACTAGGAAAACACACTACAGGATGCACATTCCCCTTTCTAAACACCGATGATGTCAGCACTCTATAAGTACAGCAGGAGAAGAGAAACCTCCCAGTAATGCGAATAGCGTGCTCTGCTAATGTGTCCGTCTCAAGTGTCATAACATAGTTAGGTAGGGGTTTGAATCCTGTGAATGGCAAGTGTGTGTGTTTGTCTGAGGGGGTTAGTGTGTGTGAGGGAAATGTCCCTTCTGGCAACTAGGAGAACAGACTACAGGATGCACATTCCCCTTTCTAAACACTGATGATGTCAGCACTCTATAAGTATAGCAGGAGAAGGAAAACGTCCCAGTAATGCAAATAGCGCACTCTGCTAATGCGTCTGTCTCAAGTATCATAATGTAGTTAGGTAGGGGTTTGAATTCTGCAAATGGCAAGTGTGTGTGTTTGTCTGAGGGGGTTAGTGTGTGTGAGGGAAATGTCCCTTTTGGCAACTAGGAGAACAGACTACAGGATGCACATTCCCCTTTCTAAACATTGATGATGTCAGCACTCTATAAGTATAGCAGGAGAAGGAAAACCTCCCAGTAATGCGAATAGCGCTCTGCTAATGCGTCTGTCTCAAGTGTCATAACATAGTTAGGTAGGGGTTTGAATCCTGCAAATGGCAAGTGTGTGTGTTTGTCTGAAGGGGGTTAGTGTGTGAGGGAAATGTCCCTTTGGCAACTAGGAGAACAGACTACAGGATGCACATTCCCTTTCTAAACACTGATGATGTCAGCACTCTATAAGTATAGCAGGAGAAGGGAAACCTCCCAGTAATGCGAATAGCACACTCCGCTAATGCATCTGTCTCAAGTGTCATAACATAGGTAGGGGTTTGAATCCAGCAAATGGCAAGTGTGTGTTTGGCTCAGGGGGGTTAGTGTGTGTGTGAGGGAAATGTCCCTTTTGGCAACTAGGAGAACAGACTACAGGATGCACATTCCCCTTTCTAAACACTGATGATGTCAGCACCCTATAAGTACAGCAAGAGAAGAGAAACCTCCCAGTAATGCGAATAGCATGCTCTGCTAATGCGTCCATCTCAAGTGTCATAACATAGTTAGGTAGGGGTTTGAATCCTGCAAATGGCAAGTGTGTGTGTTTGTCTGAGGGGGTTAGTGTGTGTGTGTGAAAAAAATGTCCCTTTTGGCAACTAGGAGAACAGACTACAGGATGCACATTTCCCTTTCTAAACACTGATGATGTCAGCACCCTATAAGTACAGCAAGAGAAGGAAAACCTCCCAGTAATGCGAATAGCACACTCTGCTAATGTGTCCGTCTCGAGTGTCATAACATAGTCAGATAGGGGTTTGAATCCTGCAATTGGCAAGTGTGTGTTTTTGGCTGAGGGGGGTTAGTGTGTGTGAGGACAATGTCCCTTTTGGCAACTAGGTGAACAGACTACAGGATGCACATTCCCCTTTCTAAACACTGTTCAGCTGAAGGCCATGGCTCTGGCACAAGTTGTCTGTTTCTATGATGCCCCTTTGGAAGACGCTTGTGTCGGCTGGAGAGTCGATTATGGTGGCCAGTTCGCAGTCATCTGCATATTTGGTCAGCCACAGTCCATCCGTGTTGGCCTGTACCTCCAATAAATATATACCAAACAAGAGAGGTCCCAGGACTGAGCCTTGTGGGACACAACTCGTAACTGGTTTGGAGTCTGGCATGGCTCCAGCAATGCTAACCATGTGGGTTCTGTCCTTGAGCCACTGTGCAATCCATCTAGTGACATAGGGGCTTATATTTAAGCTGGTGAGCTTCTCTAGAATGCCCAAGTGGGGTATTGTTGTGAAGGCTTTTGCAAGGTCCAGGTAGGCTGTGTGAACCACCTTCCCTCATCAATGGCCTTGGTGACTGTTTCAAAGAAATCAACCAGGTTAAACCTGGTAGTGCTGGTGTGCTCTCAGTAGCCCTGAACCAGGCATCTGTTACTGCACAGATATCGATGTTCTCCATGCCAAGGAGTGTTTTGGGTGCATGCATCTGGAGGTTTAGACTTCTGGCGTTGGGTAGCATTACTCTTAGTTTCTTATCCCTTGTGATACCTATGAAGGTGGGTTTGTCATTTGAGCCTTGCCTAACATAGGCACTATGGGGGTAGCAAGAGCCTTTGCCAATATCTGAAAGCCCAGGGGTGACAGGTGCAGGCCGTCCCTAGCAAAGCAGGTAGTTCAACAGAAGATGAATATGTGAAGGTGTAGTGCCTGTGATTAGTTAGCAGTAGCATATATGACTGCTCACGTGGACACATGCCAGGTAAGTCATATGCACTGTGTCACAGGCAATGTACATGTGAACAGGACAAACAGTGACATCCTGTCAAGTGGGACATGGACATACATATAGTAAGCTATGCAGATGGCACTAGGAGTCCACAGAAGCTCTATAACTATGCATTGCAGGTGTGATCAGTATTCCAGGGTAATTGCAAGCAAACATGCATGCAAACAAAGCTACAGTAAACAGGGCTGCATGTAGTCCATTGTACAACAAACAAGCTGTACCAGTTCCAGTAGGTAACACTGCAAATATGCAGGCACTATGCACATGTACATGGAAATACACGGGACAGATGGCTAGGGTCCAGTCTCAGTGCACACAAGTGTACAGACCATGTACTGTCAGGATGTACAATAACTGGATGGAAACCCATGTGCTCATACCTGCAGTAATACACATGTCAAATAACAGACACTGAGCCTTCACTCAGTGGTTCCATACTTAGTAGGATGTATGCTACCTGGCCTGCCACCACAGTATCCCTGACATATATGGGGACTCTCCCTCCTGTGACAGTTAGTTATGTGTGTTGGGGCTGTCTAGCATGGTATGAGATGTGAGCATGCAGTGCTAGGGTGCTCCTGTGTGTCCTGTACCAGTCGTGTAGTACTGCACACATATCAACATCCTCAAACATCTGCATTGCAGAGTCTAGTGTGGGCAACATGCCACTTGCAATTTACATGTCCATCATTGTGTATTACTACATTCATTACCCTATCCCCTGTGCTACCTATGTATGTAGCCTTCTGTTGACATCATTACCACCAGTATGCCAACATGTGCAGATGATACACTATGGTACTTACCATGGGTGTAGACAACAGGACATGACAATCACACACTTACTGCATCAGGCATGCTGTGATATACCCACAATTAATTCAGCACACAGTACTGTTAACAACATGATACTATTACTACACATCTATGTGGTCACCCTGTGCATCAGCAACATGTTAACCTGTACCTGCACAGTTGTTACAGATTGCAGGAGGTGGCACAGTTTCATCATATGCACAGGGTGTGAACTTGGTATGCCTGAGTCAGCCACCGATACCACCAATTGACATGTATGTGTATGTGTGTTGGTGAGGGACAGCAGTAGAAGGTGGGGCAATGTTGATGCAGTGTGTGCATGTATGCGGTAGCCCTAGGTGTTGTCAATTCGCATGTGTGTATGGATGCACACAGTTCCACCTCATGGCTGCCATATACTGGTGTTTGTGGACAGCCACAGACTGTACCTGCCAGGTCATACAGATCAGTGTCTCTGGCCACGGACATGGTACCTGTGCCTTGCAGGGTGCTACGGACCGTATCCAGTACCAACCCAGACTGGGTACTGTCATCAGAAGCAGGTGTTCGTTGACTGGACACAGATCCCTGTCGGGCCTGGCCAGAGCCACGTGCACGTGGTCTCCTGGGGCGGTCTGATGACAGCACAGACCCAGCATTGCTGGGGCTGCTGCTGGCACTACGGGGCGGCGGCCCTGTTGTCATCCACGGCGACTCCCAGCTGCTGCTGTTGCTGGCATACGGCGATGCCACAACCGCCCACCATCGCCCTGGCTCATGGACATGTAGTTGTGGAACCGGTCTAATATGTCCCCACAACGTCTGTCTATGACATTGGTGAAATCACGGATGGCAGCCGCAATGTCACGCATACTGTCAGTCATGGCTGTGCGACATGCTGTCAGCTCCCTCAGACCCTGTCTGGTGTACTGTTCCATACGTGACTGTGCCTGCATGACAGCCCGAAACATAGCTGAGGTTGTAAGACCTCTGTGGGCACGTCTGACAGGGGCAGTACGCCCACGGATGCTCCCACGAGAACCCCTGGACATCTGTCTGTGTGGTACCATCTCTGGGCCATGCCCATGGCTGCTGTGTGGGGAGGCATGTGCCACAGATACCACATTACCCTGGTCAATGCCCACTGTATGCTGTCCATCACCTAGGGACATTGGTGACAAAGGGTGTATTGGCAGGATAACTGTGCGCATTGATGGGGTCGACAGCTGTGTACTGTCAATCGGCTGACCAATGGCGGACCCTGGCATACTTTCCTGTGCCATTACACAGATGTCATCATTATCAGTACCCACGGCACCTGACTCAGGTTCCCTGCTACATGACACCAGAGCAGCAACAGAACCTGTGGGAGGGAAACAGGAAACACAGTTTACAATGTCTACACATTACCAGCGATGCACACATGCACAGGTGCACACATGCACACATGCACACATGCACAGGTGCACATGCACACATGCACAGGTGCACATGCACACATGCAGGTGCACACATGCACATGCACAGGTGCACACATGCACACATGCACAGGTGCACACATGCACATGCACACATGCACACATGCACACATGCACAGGTGCACACATGCACACATGCACACATGCACACATGCACACATGCACACAGTTTCACACAATTGTACAGTACTCAGTATGCGTGATATCAACACACAGACACAGACACACCTACATGCATACAAAGAGCACTACTAAGTGAGCCAAATAGTACTATTACTATCAACACTATTACAGGAATTGTTAATACACACTCACCAGCATGGATAGGCTGCATTGCTGTTATACCAGAGGGTCCTGCAGACGTGAAGAAACTAATGTCAGTGGGCACAACTGTGCCATTGTTACTGAGTATGATACAGGTCAGTAGTACAACAGTCGCCTTTCACAGGTCAGCTGCTAATATTGAGGATATCACACTTGCACATTAAATACTATGGTGACAGCTACAAACCAAGGACACACCTCACACATGCATTAACTACCAGTGTACACAACAGTCAACTATACATATGGCATATTACCTGCACGTTCACTGTCTTGCTGCTGCGTGGCTCCAGCCTCCATCATAATGCATGTCTGCTGCTGTTGTTGTTGCTGGCGGACTGGAGCCACTACACTCATGAGTAGTCCCTCCAGTCTGGTGAGTGGGGATGTGTAGCCACCCACCCACCTGTGGCGACCTGTTGCCTGTGGATATCCGACACGCTGACGGACATGTCTGATTAAATCACTGCAGTGATGTCGCACCTGCTCATATGTCCTATTATGCGTGCCTATGTCATTTACCCGACGGACAAGGTCTTGCCACAGTGCAGCCCTCTCCTGCTGATTCTGGCTGGTGCGGGAAAAGAGTATTGCATAATCCGCACCAGGCTCTGGTGTATCTCCTCATCCTCAGCTGTGGAGTAGGTGGGATTCGCGGGTGGGCCATGTACCTGAGAAAGAAAATAACCTGGTATCAGCAATATATGTCAGCAGAATTTGGCACACATACTACACATGCTACTCGACTGTTATGATACAACATATCTCACATATGTGGCATCTGTCTGTCTATTGGTGGATACACATGTAGATGGCCAGGTATCAGTGCTCAGCCAGCAACTGTGCAACAGTACCTGGCACACTCCATACGACATACTACCAAACCCCAGCAGTCAGAACACTGATTCAGGTCAAGAGCACCTCCTCACTCTGGGGGTTTGTATCTAGGTACTGTATGGCCTACATCATCAACTACTGTGAGCTGACCACACACTGATTGCCCTGGATATACATATCCCACCTCCACCACCAGCACAAACGACTATAGTGCATAACATTACAGATACAAACTTTACACTTTGTAACAGTGACATGGTATCCTTTCAGCCCACTGGGCCAGTGGCAGATACAACCCACAATGCTGACCCCTACACAATTGCTTTCTACAGACATCTCCGAGAATGCATGGATCATGCAATCCCATATATGACCAAGACACTCTCCACAAAGGGACAGCATCCTGTCTGGTGGACCCCAGCCATAGACAGATTGTATTACAGAAGATGGAAGCTACTGCAAGACAGAGCATAATTCCATAAAGGGAGGGCATGTCTGAGCAGCACTAGTAAGGATCTATTTTCCATCATACAAAATCCATGGGCAACTTTGAGAGGGAAATCAAGAGGGACACTACAGATAACCAGAAGGCCTTCTTCAGTTATGTTAGCAACCTGGTCAGGATCCATCCTCTATGCCCATAGGTAGTACACAACAACAAATATTTCACTGACACCACAGATATCGACAACATTGTGGCAGACAGGTTCAGTGCAGGTGTCACCCCGCCCTCTCCCCAAAATAAGGCATAGTTATCCCAGCTGACTGTAACCTCCCTGTCATCACAGATGTCCAGGAGAGAGCCACCCTCAGGACAGCAGAATACACAACATGGATGGGACCTGATGGTATCCCCAGTTGCATGCTACATAAACTCTGACAGGAGCTAAACACACATATAGAAGTGCTATGTAACACTAGCCTGACTACAGGATATGTACCTGTACACTGGCGCACAGCAGCAGTGGTTCCACTCCATGAAGGAGGCACCTCAACATACCAATACAATACAACACAATACATTACATTACAATACAATACTATACAATATGCTATTGCCCCTGGGACTACAGCAGCGTACTGTTCTGCTACCTGACCATTGTGACACATGTGGTGTGATGGTACCTGCTGCTGTCACACAGTTACACAGGGTGACTCATATGGCATATTACCTATCTGACTAACATTCAGCAGGGGTATGTGTGACATGTACTCATGGGGAGTCTTGCTTCTTAACACTGTGTGGTTTATTGCAGGGTATGTCTTATCTGTGGGTAGGAACTCTTACCTCCACATGTGCACTCTATTGCAGTGGCACGGACGACACACAGCAGACATTTAGGTTGTGGATGGTGTGAGGTGTTACTATGGTTGTTGGACATCTGTCATGGGTGTGACTTACATATGTAAATCCGGGAGTGGTAACCTCTATGTGGGTAGCATATGTGTACTCTGTGGTGTTGTCAGTCACTGTGCATTGGTAATGTGTTTGAGTGCATTGTCACAGTGTTGTACATGTCACTGTGTCCTTCTCCATATCTGTAGCTGTCATGTGAGGTCCATACCATGGCATCCATTATGTGGTGTGGAGGGGTACACCGACCTACATGTCCATAGCTGACACACCATGTCCGCTGACACATACCATGTGCAGGTATTCCAGGGATAGTGTGCCACTGTGAATATCATTGGGGCCACTATTGTACACATTTATGACCCTGTTCACCCCTGACACATGCAGTGGTGGGCAGCCAATCACATATCAGGTGGTTACTGGTGTAGGTGATCTGGAATGTGGTATGGTACTCCGGTTTTGACACTGGTGTTCACTCCATGCCTTTGTCACCAGGCACCTGTTGCAATACATCTGTACACATGTGCCTCACTCAGACTTTATATACATCTCTCTCTCTCTATATATATATATATATATATATATATATATATATATGTATATAGATATATCTATATATATATATATATATATATATATATATATATATATATATATATATATATATATGTCCTTATACATATACACATATATATATTGATGTACATATATTGCTATAGATGTGGAGGGGCACAGAGGGGTGTGAGTGACAGAGGGGTGGGACAGGCTGTGTTGCAGGTCGTCATATACAGTCATACCTGTAGATAGTCAGATCAGTCTGTCTATGTATATGTATCTACATATATCTATATCTGTATGTGTGCATTACATAGATATGTTTGTACAATATTCTATCTACATCTGTCTATGTATTCCTACATCTCTCTCTCTATGTATGTATACATATATGCATATCATATATATATATATATATATATATATATATATATATATATATATATATATATGTTGACATACATACGTATCCATATGTTAGACAGGTATATCAACATATTTGTCTACCATACTGTATACACACACTAACATACTGCTAAACATACATAACTGTGAAACCTACTTTGTACATGGCACTACAACCTACAATCAACCAACATTGATATGTGCACATAGATGCTCTCACATACAAATGTATGTACAGCCTTCACTGATAGTTGCTGTATGTCCCCTGCCCTTTACACATCTTCATATACATATGGATACAGACCAATGACACATATGGAGGGTTCACAGTATGTAGACCTTTATAGTATTACTTTACATTACCTGTGTTTGTCACAGCTGCTTGTGTTGCCGTCTGGTTCTCTGTCCTGCTGCTCCACTTCCCAGTTGTCAGCTTTCAGGTAGCTGTTGCTGAACAATTTGTTTGTGTCTGCTTAATTGCAGTTTTCTCTGTCTCTGTCTCTCTCTCTCTCTCTCTCTCTCTGTCTGTCTCTCACGTCCTTCTCAGGGTGCAATGAAAGTATTGCATGTGTGGACTGGGAGTACAGCATACTTTTGTAGGTATCTGCATATGCCCATGTGATGGCCTCTGCACCAATTGTTAGCCAGCATTTGCTAATTGCATGCAGCCAGTTGTGTACTGATTGCAGTTCTCACTGTGATTTCAGAACAGTGCTATAAAAAGGTATGTGAGATAGGCGTAGCCCTTTCAGATTTTAAGGCCAGGGACCATGCTGTTATGCTGTGGACAATGTTCTGTGAGTGTAAAGGTTGGTATCTCTCTCATATTTCCAGGTGTGTTGTAGATTAACATTCCTCCATTCATTTCTCCAGTTTCCTGTACTAACTGTGTATGTACACTGACACCTACAACTACTACTACTGTTAATGTGTGTGTGTGTGTGTGTGTGTGCTTTCCTTTCACTTTTGCTTGCACTTTGTTGCTAAGGCTTCAATAGTTGCCCTTTACAGTCACTACTTGTATGCCTGCTAGGTGTCTTGACTGTAGTGTGCTGCTGTAGCTTTCCTATTTTCCATGTACATTCACACCTTGGAATGCTTGCTATATCTGCTAGGGTGTTACAGCATGCAGTGTGGTCTGGCCATGGTGTGGGCCTTGACATCTATTAGGGTATTTGAGTATGCTGCTGAGCAGGCCCCAGAGACTTTCAGGTTCATCTGTTATGTGCCTCATGGAATGGTACATATCAGTGGGGTACACCCATTAAAATGTCTGGTATGCTGCAGTTGTGACTGTGGGTTAGCATGAGCATATGTATTACTACACTTTTTCTGCCATGCAAGTGATGAATACTTTCAGGACTCCATAGTTACCATTGCATGTGTTACACCTTTCTGCCTACTGTTTGTACATTTCACATGGGGTCTGTGGGGCATCCCTGTAAGTCATTCACTGTTGCTATGTCTAGGCTCTTAACTATTCAAATATGGTGGTGTCAGACCCGTCATGTGTACAGATATTTGCAGGTTGTCCACATTTCTGCCTCATATTTTGGTCAATATCTCATGCACACCTTTTTCTGGCAAGTCACTCTGGGCTCAAGTCAGAATATGGTGACAAACATTCAAGTTTCAGACTGCATACCCTTCCAAACATCCCACAAAGTGCAGACCCTGTTACTCTCTGAACTGTCTGCGTTTGTTGTAACATTATTTGTAATGTGTCCCTGGTTTTGGGCCTTTGCTCCACATATTTTATTACTTGGTCCAGATGTGTTCCTGTAAGAGGTTGTGGGGTATGGGCAGTGCTTATCCTGCTGTGAGTATGTGTGTGGCTTGCAAGGTGCTATAGTGACATTATTACCTACTAGCTTCCAACTAGCATGGCTGTTTCTGTTCACACACTACTATTATGGAAATCCACTAGTTTTGATAGTAATTCTAAATGGCATGCTTTGTGTACTACACATCTATATTCCCTTTACATTCATTCCTACTATTACATGATATATTTATTTTAGCACAATGTTCTTGTATAAGAGTCATGGCTTAGTGGTAAGTCATGCAGACTACTGTTTCCAAGGTCCTGGGTTCGGGACTCACAGTGGGATTTTATTTTGCTTTTGAGCTGAGTACAGGACCTGTCAATCAAAGTGACTAAGGCACTTTTAAGCAGTTGTAACCGGGTTAGCGCTGGTTTGCGCGGAGCTCACGCATGCGCACTGGCGGTTAGCTCCGCGCACACAAGCGCACACCCGATTACAACCGCTTAAACGTGCTTACTCTTGCGCACACCCGCGCTATTTTCTTTGAAAGAAAAGAAAATGGGGAGACAGGAAAGTGGTGAAAAAGGGGTCACAAAGAGGGTAAGACAGTAGGGAAACAAGCTTGGGATGTGCAGGAGGGATGTAGGTAAGGCCCATAGCTGCCCATTTCTTCATCAGCAACAGCTGTGCATATGTATGTAATTTGGTGTGACATTTGAAACCTTCCACCCTGAGAGAGGTGTCAGGACAACAATAATACTTGTTGTACAGCCAATTGTAATTGATAGGTTCCATGTCCAGTAGACATGTGTGCAGAATGGGCAGCTATGTATGGGGCGTGATTTTTTTGTGGGTACAGAGTGCCCTTTTTTTTTTTTTTCAGGTGAGAGTGGTATGTCAGGTGAAGGAAGTTGGTACAGCTGGGGAGGTAGGTTGGGTAGGTAAACAGACAAGACAAACAAGATGCATACAGGGGCAGTGTATGACACGTGTGGGGGGGTTACACAATTGACGGGGACGGAGGTATGGATATCCAGAGCCCATGAGCCCACAGATGGCAACAGTGGAACTGATATCCCCACCCATAGGCAGTTGCCACTGTTCCTTCACTGCCCAGGATGGGGCTGTGCTGGGGGCTGTGTAGGCGGGGCAACAGGCATGCCCGTTAGTTGCGCCACCTGTGCCTCGAGCTGGCGTAGGGGCTCGAGAACAGAGTCCCGAATCTCCCTACGCACCACAGTCCGGACGCTACGGAGGGTGAGTGGTGGTTCTCCTCCGGCCACACTTGCAGAGGGGGGGGCGAGCCCCATCTCCTGCAGCGCTTCCACCCGCAGGTGGCACAGGGCCACCAGAGGAGGGTCCGGACTCGGCACTAGTGCCAGGTGCACTCGCCAGCTGAGGTGGGAGAGGTGGGTCCGCTGGAACCCGCCTTCCCTGTCATACTATGTTTTGCATTATGTCATGACAGTTTGGGTTAGTGACATATAATACCATTCACAATTAGTTGTAACAGCATGCATTAGTATTCCCATTAACCAAACACCCAGATATTCACACCATTGAACAGCGTGCATAACACATGCATAATTTGAACAGAAATACACAGTCCAACAACATGCAGGGTTAATTGATGGCAACAGGCCATCAGGTGTGGATGTATGAACAGGGCAGATGCATCAACAGACATGCAAATATATATGACCCAACAGGACAAACGTCCAGGGTGTTAATTGTGATTGCACATACCATTTTCACGTGGAATGGGTTATATGTGGTTATAGGGTGGGGTGAAGAAAGTAATATTAACACCTTGAATAACAATACATATGCTGTACATTTCTAATAGCTACAGTTATATACACACTACTGTTCTAACTACAGTTTCCTATATGATAACTATTTCAACTTGGTGATAGGACTGTTACTGCAACATCAATATACATTTTATGGTTCTTCATACACATTCATATCTAGCTTTGTTCAGCTACATCATCCTGCTACATTTGCTTTATATAGCTGTAGACAAGTGTGGATGTTTGGTATATCAGACAAACATCCTATCTGCATATTGCAGACTGAGAGCAACATATCCAGATTTTGGGATACACATTCCAGATGCAGCAACACTTTGAACAGATTTTGCTGTTTGGTTTTGAATCTCACATGCATTTCATTCTGTCTTGACTGCAGTATACTTTATTCAGGGGTTATTACTACTGTATTGCTGGATTCATGACACTTTCTCACACTCTCTCACTTGCTTTCATTTTACTATTCAGGATGGTACTTCTAGGCTTTATTGACATGTTTTACCAGTAGTTATTACAATCCTTTCCAGCAGTCTCACTTCTGTCATGTTTCAGTATTTCCACAGGGATATATTTCACACATGTGATTTCATCATCTTCTGCAGCTATACTTTTCAGCCTGCTGCAGGTTGTGTACTATTTTCTTACAGGCAGGGCATTTTTATTTCAGAATATATGTCGGACAGTTTCATGTTTAGGTTAAACTTACAGGCTGACACACACTTTTGTAATCAAGCAATACTTGCATACACTTTCACACTGTTACTTGCAGATTTTATTCCTTACTGACTACACTGCACTCTTTTGCTGACTGTCAAACTTTTATATTTCTTTACAGTTACTGGTAGTGGATTACTGACCTGCCTGGTGGCGCAACCACACCAGCCTATCGCCATGGGCTCTGCGGTTCGCAGAACGGACACCTGCAGCTGTAATATAAATGAAGTAATATTGGAATACACATCTCCATAATATCAGCTAGTTTAATTTCTTACATACATAATTAAATGTTACTTACTCAGTAGTGGGGCGTTGGGTGTTTGCCGGGCCTCCTGGATCCAAAGGTTCAGTTGGTCCTGCTTGCATCTCTTCAGATCCGCATGGTGGTGATGGACCTGCTCACCAGTCCTTGGAATCCCTGTGGCACTGGTGAGATCATGAGCCAACCGGTCCCACGCCTCAGCCCTGTATGCTCCCCAGAGGACCTGGCCCTGCATGAGTTGGGCCTCATGATTATGGACTAGGAGCCAGACCATGTACCTGGACTCCTCAACACCCCACCTCTGTGCTCGAAAGCGACTACCCTCTCCTACTCCTGTCATTCTGCCTGCAGGTCAGTTCTACAATCGTTTATGCTGTGTATTCCTGCCTATGGGGCTTATATAGTCTGTTTTTCCCGCACATATCTGTGATTGGCCATTTTGGAATTGTATCAACTTCAGTAAACCTGCATTGTCATGCTCTAGTTTGTATTCATTCCTATATATTAGCTATTATTGCATTTACAGGTACTGCTGTCATGGCTTAGTGGTTCTGTACCTTGACTATGGTGTATAGTATCCTGGGTTCGAACCTGGCCACTGCTTTTTATTTTTCATGACTGTCTAGACATGCTGAGGGGTGTGTCTGTGTAAAGGCAGTTTTGATACGGCTTGCTCAACGTTGCCCGTTGGTTAGCTTGTTTGCGCGGAGCTGGGGTACGCTGGTTTACGCCTCATTTGGCTATCAGCACGCATATTACGCTCAGCTCAGTTAGGGGCACATAGATTTAGCATGTTAAATCACTGCTCAGCTACGGGCACTCATTTTGCACCAGTTAAACCACTGCTCATCTACGGGCACATGTACTCACTCTGTTAAACTGTAGCTCAGCTATGGGCATATCTGGCATTTTTTCTTCTTTTGTTACCTCACATGTCTTCAATATAAATGGGCTATTTCATTACATTTTACATAACTTGTGGTTTTATGTGTACATATTTGTCAGGGACTTGTTTCCTGCTTATTTTGCAAAAAAAAAAAAATTGGTGTTGTGGGGGCTCGAACCATGAATGCCTGCTCTGCAGCCAACATCTCTACCACTACGCTATTGCTTCCTGGCTTATTTTGCATATTTAGTTCTTATATGCTTTCCCACTGACTGCTAACTGTAGCTGCGCTACGGGCACGCCCACGCAAACGAGCGCACTCACGGTTAAACATCTTTACAATTTAAAAAAAATATATAACATGTTCATTTATATATATTTTATGTTCATAGTCTGTGGGGGCATGTGTTGTGTTGTGTTTATTCACATTTCCGTGGACTCTGTTGTGGGTGTTTACTTTGAGCACTTTTACACTTCTGGGGGCGTGTCCGCTTGCAGGGCTCGGCCTACGGACACGCCCCCTACTGTCTTACATGGACCGTGTTAGACTTAGGTGTGATTCAGCATGCTCTCATGAATATGCAAAGCATGCTGACATCACTCCGTTTAACTGCAGCCTCCGTGTAAGAGTTATAACTCTTACACGGAGGCTTCGTGAATCCTGGGGTATGTCTTCTAATAAAATTCTATATTACTAAGCACTGGATGGATCAATCAAAGTTATCATGGAAGGAATTTAGAATTCTAGCAATTAAATACATTACTTCCCACATATGATAATAATAAACCCTCGCAAGCGAGCGGCTTATCAAAAACTTTGGGATTTTATCTTCCTTATTTAAAGGATGACTGAGATACCCTTTTTTCATTCATATATAAGCTTATTGATTATCATAATCTTGTCATTGGTGTCCCCCTTAATCTAAATTAATCCCTCCATACTGCATCTTGACATGGGCTTTGCCTCATTATTTTATGTTTAACAAGAGGTTCGGAGGAGGGTTCTGATAATTTATACACTAAGTTTCTTGTTATATTTAATGTTTTGTTATTTGGAGTCGTTATATTCTTTTTTTTCTCCTTTTCTCTCTGCAGCAGTATTCTCTTCTCCTTATCATAGTTAATGGCACTTATGTATATAGGTTATTAGGTTGTTTTCTTATTTCTTTGTATAATAATGCTTATACAGAATTTCTGTTGTCTATCACCTGCTATGTTGTGTGGATTGTCATTTTGTTAACTATAAAACGAAATAAAGAATGTTTTGAAAAAAAAAATAAATACCAGTAAGGATAATAAATATTCTTATTACAAAATGTTTAGTAATTACTCCTACCACTGGCTTCATCCTGACTGGCTGTGCAGTTTCCCTAATTTCTATTATTTATTTTATATCTGCACAGTGCAGATACTTCAGTGAGTTCATGTGTTCATTCGTGTTAATCTAAAGTAAACTGTAAAAATACACAAATATGTAAGTGTCAGCAGTCACAGAGTGAATTGTAACAGACACAGGATAACAATGCAGAATGCATCTATGAACACATGAGTGCTTTCTCAAACCAATGAAGTAGTCTAATTCTCCATATATTCATGGGGAGCTGCCAATTTGAAACACAACGTGCAAGCTATATATATAGTATTGTAGCCCCCACCTTATTACTTACACTCTGTCTCACAGTACTAGCCAGCTCTGGGGGTATAGTGAGCCACAGCTCTGGCTACAACCCAGGTGAACCAAGTTTGGTTAGTAGCTCATCACATGTTGCAACTGGTGCAGGGGATTGAAAATTAAGGAGGCACTGCTTACTCACCTCTTTCAGAGGTGGGGTGATGGGGATATGCTGGGGGCACATAACCAGGTGATGGTCAACATGATGATACTGACGCTATGATAAGAGCCAGCATTGCAGTGCATGAGATGGCATGGTGGGGGCACCACCATGGAGATGGGGACATTTTCCTCACAGAGCCATTGCATATCCACCTAGCTGAAGTTAGCACAGCACACCAGAGGCAGGTAAGGCTTAGGACCAACAAATAAACAGCTCCCCACATTTGAGATTTTGGATGTGTGCGTGTTTTGGGAATGAGTGTTTCTGACTGCGATCAGCTGTGGTGGTGGTGGGGATCTTGATTCTTGAAGGGTAGATGTTTGTGTG
Organism: Protopterus annectens; assembly: GCF_019279795.1. Taxonomy (NCBI): domain Eukaryota; kingdom Metazoa; phylum Chordata; order Ceratodontiformes; family Protopteridae; genus Protopterus; species Protopterus annectens. The sequence goes on from NC_056727.1 coordinate 223,072,776, forward strand.
TGTGTGTGTGTGTGTGTGTGTGTGTGTGTGTGTGTGTGTGTGTGTGTGTGTGTGTGTGTGTGTGTGTGTGTGTGTGTGTGTGTCTGCATGCATGGGTGCCTGAACGTATGTATTTGTCTGTGTGTGAGTGTAAGGAGATTGTCTTTGCCAACAAAATGCATGTACTTGAAGGGAGAACACTATCATTGTCAGGTCTGCGTGCATTACTGTTGTCTAGTGTGTGATTTAGAGACATGATAATGAACTGATACTGTGGTCTTTTTCCTTGTGACCATAACTTTCTCTGAATCACAGTTTCTCACCATTATAGTACTTGGCCAACCTGTGCTAGATAATTAGTGTGGGCAGTGAGTCTTTTTCTGAATTCCATGAATAGACTTCTTAGAAACATATTTAAGCTTCAGGCAGTGCCTTGCCTTGGGTGTAAATTGTTTCAGAACCAGTTGTTTTACTGATTTATAGAAATAGTGCTACCCCATGCTTTTAACCTATTGTTATTACTATCTCTGTGAAATTAATTTGGGATTATTTCTTGACTCATATATTTTTTAAGAGTTTTTATATATTAAAAATAGCCATCAGATATTTCTCTTTTTTATTGTCCAGCTTCTGAACTACTCTTGTATGGTTCTAAAGGTTTTAGAATATAATTTCTGAGTGTATCATGTGACATTCCACAGAGATTTAACATCAATAAGGCTGAAACATTCTTGACTAGAATCCCCAAAGTGTTGTGAGGTTTCATCTGCATTCTCTTAAAATGCAAAACATGTTATTTAATTACAGAATATATGCAGGAAGTTTGCATTTTCACATACTCACAAAAGTTGTGCCCTTTACTGATATGAATAAAATGATTAAAAAAAATAAAATGATTGTGGTGGGCAGAAACACAGATTCTCACCTTTTATGTGTATGTTTCCCATCAGGAAAAAAGCAGGATGAAACTTGAAAGTGCTAATGAAATATCTACTCTCACTCTGTCATGCATGACTTCCTTTGGCAATCCTGCAGCCCGTTTTTTTTTTCGGTTACAATTTATGGTTCTTGAAGCAGAAGTACCCACACACCAGGAGCCAAAAGACACAACTTCTGTAAGGAAGGTGAGAGCTGCATCTAAATTTTAATTAAGAAGTGAGGCACAACAGTGTTCCATCCATAACAGTTACGCTTTGAAGGGAAACTACCCATCTCTGTGCTGTTTTGAAAGATCATGTGACCTTACTGTTTAGATCACATCTTCCTTTCTGAGCATGCTCTAGTGCTAGCTGTAGTAACTTGGCTGATGAAGGCTGCATACATAACATGCTTAGACAGAGTACTTTCAGTGAGAGTTCTTTATTTACTCTTGCAGCTTACGTTATACAGTAGTCTCTGCAGCGCATTTGTGGAAAGAGTTCCTCCTGTGTTTCAGTAGTTGCTATAATCAGATGTCCTTCAATGTTTCAGTGGTTGCTATAAATAGATTTGGAGTAGCTATGTTTCTGGCAAAAGTGATACAAGATCAAACAATCTGCAGCAGTTCTCTTTTCCTCCACTGCTACAAATAGATGATTACAGTTTTAAAAGATTCAACACGTTTTGCAGCATAACAGGTTTTATACTACTGTTGTTGTAAATAATTGCAATGCTCTATTATTTCATAAGTTCAGCAGCACAGTTGTTTCCTGTTATAGTCGTTTTTCAGGATACTGTTACTGAGTAAGCCCCTTGCTGTGGTAATGATATTTTATGCTACACTTCTCTTACTACTTTTCCATGTTGTACTGAATATTTGAAAGATTCCACTACCAACAGCCAATGTACCACATCCTCCAGGGATTACCATGCATGTCAATTACTAATAACATCATTCTTTGACATTTGGTATTTTAAAACAGCCACTGCATTTGGCTAGGAGATCCTGGTTAGTTACTTTATGTACACATTGTGAAATTGCTCTAGGCCTTGGCAATTCTTCATAAATAAGGGTGAAACAATATCTCTTAGACTTTATCAGATGCATATGCTGCTGTTACTGATGAGACCAGAGTAAGATGGAAACATATGGGATAATGCTATGCACTGCAGTGTATATGCGCTTACATAGTCATATTTTAATCTGCTTTATACTAGTAATAGCAGTATGCATGTCTGATCTATTATTTATTATCAATGTGTACCCCAGGTTGATGTGCTGTGATGTTATTAATAATATCCTGAACTGTGTTCTACCTAGGAATGCAATTACATTAAGAACCTAGAATCAATGCTCGCTCCCTTGCAAGCCAGTATATCTGGTACTGAGAAGGTTGTCAACACAAACACCACACCTGAAATACCACCCACGCCTACACAACACACAACCACATATGCAGAGGTCCTCAACAAAAACATACCCAAACAAAAGAGACCTCCGAGGCAAAAACACATGCAAACTCCACTGCCCACCACACCACACCACACACCACACATAGTCCACACACCTGTGTCTCACAGCCACTAAGGCCTAAACATAAACCCAGCATATTAGTCACAGAAGACTGCATTGTGAGACACACAGATCTGCCCCTCACCAAACTGGATAAGGAGAAAGTCATGGTTAGTTGTTTGTCAGATGCCGGAATCTGCCATATCACCCATTCACTCAAGTCTTTCAACAACAGATACTGTTATGACTCTGTCATAGTCCATGTTGGCGTGAATGACTTGAGGTGTACCTCCCTAGACTATACGAAGAGAGATATGATCGAGCTCACTGAATATGTGTCCCAGGCAGGTGTGTCCCTAGCCTTAAGCAGCATTCTACCATCACCCAGAATGATGCCTCAATACAAACAGAAAATGATTGATTTTAACAACTGGATTAGTTTCTGGTGTCATTCCAAGAGGATCCATTACCTGACACCCAGGGAAGACATGATTGACAAATCACAATGCTTAGCCAGAGATGGCCTACATCTGTCTCCCTTGAGCTTCAGGCTCCTGGCAAAGGCTCTTGCCTCTCCCAGAGTGCCTTTTTTAGGCAATGCCATGAGGTTAAAACTGCCAACATGAAAGTTTCATCAAAACACAAATTAAAGGTCATGCTGCTAAACGCTAGGAATCTAAACATGAAACTGCAATTATTGCAAGCATTCTTAACCCTGGAAGATGCTGATATTTGTGCAGTCACAGAAACCTGGTTCAAAACTGCAGAGAGCACCCCAACCATACCAGCTTACTCATCCTATCATACACTGAGAACTCAAACTGTGGGCAGCAAAGCAAAATGAGGCGGAGCTGCAAAATATATAAAAGACATACACACCTCCAGTCTGGTCAAACAGTATGATGCACAGGAGAAATTCCAGGTGCAGTTAACCATTGGAAGGACCCCTATTCAAATCATAGCTAGCTACAGACCCCCAACCTTGACTCAAGATGCCCACTCCATCTATCTGGACCTCTTCGAATCTATCAAGATTCAACCCTTTGAGCTTATCATGGGCGACTCTAACTATCCAACCATAGACTGGAAAAACTACTCATGCCAAAACACAAATGCCCAGAGTTTCCTTGATTTCGTCAGTGCAAATGCCTTAGACCAGCTGGTTGACACCTCCACAAGAGGTGAAAATATCTTGGACTTGGTAGTAACCAACATAAGTAACCAATGCAGCATCCCTACAGTGTCATTCTCCCCAGTAAGATCCAACCACAAAGAGGTCACTTTCAAAGTCACCATCTTCCCTGATTCCCCCTAGCTAGGGACACATAAAAAAAACTTCTCCATAGCTGATTACAGTCTCCTGAGGGAAGGTATAAACAGCTTCACAGCCCCCTCCATAGGAACTGGCACATATGTCCAAACCTACACCAAAGTACTATATGAGCATTTATAAAGCTGCATGGAATCAGGAATACCAGACAGGACAAAATCCTCCGCTTCAAGGAAGAGTAAACCTGTCTGGTGGACATCTGCAATAAATAAACTCTATAACAGTAGGAAAAAATTTCTGTTAAGAACCAAGAAGGAGCAGGTGCCTAATTGGAAGCCATCTCTCCTTAGCCTGAAGAAGCAAATAAGAGCACTAGTGAAATCCTCCAAAGCAAACCTCAAGTCCAAACTGGCCACATCTACTAAAGACAATAACAAGGCTTTCTTCACATATGTCCCAATCTCAAGGGAAGCACCCAGATCTCCTCAGAAGTGGTGGTCAAGGATACCGCATACACAAATGCCATAGATATAGCCAACCTTCTGGCAGACAGGTTCAGTGAAAACTTCAGCTCTCTGTCCCCCCATCAGTAAATCAGGTCATCCCCACCACCTGCCCCCCTCCCCTTATCTCTAGGGAGCAAGTAATCACTGCCCTCTCAAAGGCAAAAAATACAGCCTCCATGGGACCCGATAACATCCCAGGCTGCATCCTACATGAACTCAGTAAGGAATTTGCAGCACCATTAGACACCCTATTCAACCAAAGCCTGAGTACCAGCTTCATTCCAGCTGAGTGGAGGACAGCCACTGTCATCCCCTTGCACAACGGTGGAGCATCCAGAGATCCAGGAAATTATAAACACATCAGCCTATCTAGCCTGATCCGCAAGGCCATGGAGAGGATTATCATGGACTTCATTAACACGGACATTGGCAACCTCCAAACACTCAATCCCACACAGTTTGGTTTTGTCATTGGGAGGTCATGCCTGTTAATTTTGGTTGACTTCTTTGAGACAGTCACCAATGCAATGGACGACAGGAAGACAGTGCACACCACCTACCCTGACCTGGTCAAAGCCTTCGATAATATTCCCTACTGGGGTACAATAGATAAACTTTCATAACTAGGCATTAATCTGTATGTTACCATATGGGTAGCAAACTGGCTCACTGATAAAACCTACCTCGTCAAAATAGGGAAAGCCACCTCAAGCAGTCAACCCATAATGAGCAGTGTTTCCCAGGGATCGGTCTTGGGAACTTGGTTGTTTGTGGTATACTTTTCTGAGGTGCAGGCCAAAACCATTGGGCTGTGGCTGACCAGGTTTGCAGATGGTTGCAAGCTGGGCACTGTCATCAATTCCCCTAGTGATGTGGACATCACCAAGAGGGTCTTACCCAAACAAATGACTGGTACCAAAAACATGGCCTCAAACTGAATGTCAAAAAATGCATCATCATCCCCTTTGGGGAGAGTGACATCCCCACAAATTATAACAGCAATAGCAAGGCCCAAAGCATGCAATCATTTGTGAGGGACTTGGGCAACCAGATTGATAGCAAACTGACTTTTGACCACCATATTGCCCCCATTGTACGGAAAGCTTTCTACATGACTCATTATTAAGGGTATCTCATCCAGGGACAAGGTGGTCACAACATCCCTGAATTCTTCCCTTATAAGACCCATTATTGAGTACAATGCCCCTTTCAGCATGTACCTCACAAAGCACATATAGCAGCTGAAGACCACAGAGGTTCCTCACTAGGAGAATCCAAGGTCTCAAACATCTACCCTTACACAGATAGGCTAAAGGCCCTGTCTCTCTACTCAGTCTCCTATGGACTCCTCAGATGTGACCTCTGTATGGCATACAAAATAATCTCAGACCCCAAATTGATGGGACTGCTGCATATTCACAAGTCAAGCTCCACTCGAGTAACCCACACATACGACCTCAACTTGGTCTGTGACATTAATAGGACTTGTTGGCGGGACAGACTTGTGTCCCAGAGACTCCCATTTCTTTGGAATAGACTCCTGCTCCATGTCAAGCAGAGTACCTCATTAACCCTTTTTAAGCGCAACCTGTATAACTGGATGGGGAACAGAAAATACACCCCTGGGATTCCACCTGTGTAGCTGCTGGACAAGGACATTGAGTGCTGACTTGGAACATGGGCTAAATTCTTGGCTAGGCTTGTAAGGCCTTTAGGACCAATAGCCTAGTAACTTCCTATGATCCTATGATCCCATGAGCTTTACTCCTTGAAAATGTAGGCAAAACTGTATTAGTCATTTTTATCCATAGACACTCCAAACACAGCAATTATAGCTACATTGTTCACTGCATTCTTCTCAGATGCGCATGTGAAAAACTTAATAACAATAATAGTGACCAAAGTCACATATTTCAAATTTGTTTCACAAAAACACAGTAGCCAAAATAGTTTAACTTAATTCACACACATACACTAGTCCTGCAAAGCCAGATTAAAGACAGTTTAAAATGACAAGATAAGAGCATAACGTATGTTCATCCACAGATAGTCCACCAGCAGCAGTTATAGCCTCTTTTTTGACTGTGTATACCCCTCATTGGCAAATTGCTGTGGCTATAGTTTGCATGGTCCTGGGTTCAAGACTTACAAGGGCTGCTTATTGGTGTGGGAGGTTGGCATAATGGTTAAGGTGTTTACCTTACAAACATAAGGTGCGGGGTTTGATTGTCACATGGGATAATTGGCTAGGCTGAAAATGGCCCACAAGGCAGTTAGCCTAGTACTAATCTATGAACCTATTATTGTTATGAAGAATCAAATTACATGTACGTTTTGGTAACTTTGGATGAACTACATAGAACTGTATAAAGATCATCAGCATCATGCCACAAGACCCAGCACTGTGTAGCACAGTTTAAATACAAAAGTATAATTTTTACACCTGATAATATATGCTAAGTCAATATGCACAATTCCTACAGAAGTAAAGTCATCTAAATAATACCATATTAAAGAGCACTATTAATGATGCAGAGGTTACAGCTGGCAAACAACTTTGCAATCCAGATTTACAAATGCTGCCCTTGAAAAAAAATCAATGCTTAATCTACAAATGCAGTGCCTGCCGCCCTTGAAGAAGAAATTACCTGTGTTGCATTAAAAAATAGTGTGCTGGTGATATTGCCAAACATTTCCTAACTGGATCTGCTATGCAATAGGGAATGGCTGGTATGCAACAACAGGTTCATTGTTATTAGGCATGCCATTCCAGGAAACCATTACGGAGTCTAGCCCAAATTCCCAATTGCTCTAAATTGCTGACTGGTTAAGTGACTTGCTCAGTGTCACACAGTAGGTAAATGAATGCTACACCCTTGCCACAGGAAGTACCTCATTAGCAAGTCAGAGCTTTAGTCCTCTGTGCTAACTACCAGAGTAACAGTTTATAACTAAGTGCAGAAATCCTTTACAATTTGATGCTGTAGAGAAGACTGTATCACAGTAATATGCATCAATTACTACATAATGCATGTTGAAGGTTAGACAGTTTGATCATCACTCCAAATAATGCAGACTACATGACCTGACAATTATACTGCGGTGGTGGTGTTGCGGTAGTGTTGTCACCTCACAGTAAGACGCTGTCCCGTTCGATTCTCATTTAGAGCGTCTTCTGTGTGTACGCCCATGCGTGAATGGGCGTACCTTCGTTGAAGGATGTGCATCAGAGCTGGCAACTCGACACGTAAAAATCTACTGCCAATCATTAGCAGACCGGAGTTCTGCTGTGGCAACCCCTAACCGGGAAAATCCAAAAGACACAACAACATAACCTGACAAATGTCAACCCCCTTTGTAATTGCCAGAGGATGCAAAAAAGTTGCTGCAAAAATATATTACTAAAATGAAACATGTTTAGACTACAAAAAGGTAACATGGTTAGACTATATTAAATACAGATATTTTAATGAATGAATTAATTCATTAGTGCAATGAATAAAACAAAGCAATTAAAGACAGTATATGTAAAAGGTTAAGGCTGTGATCTGTAGTCCCTTTGGTACAGGGTTTGATTTTCTTAGCCCTCATTTGCTTAATGTGTGACTTTGAGCAAGTCATTTAAGTACAAATTGCACCTGGGACACCCCTGAAAATGGACTGTGTGTCCACTGGGCCTACCTGGTTAACAACTGGGTATTGTTAAGCAATTAAAGACAAATCCTGCAGCAGCTTTTGTTCAAAAGCCCACACATCATACAAACATTAGAAATACTGTTGTTGTTGTTTGTCTTTTGGCTTTTCCCGGTTAGGGATCACCACAGTGGAACTCTGGTCCGCTAATGATTGGCAGTAGATTTTCATGAACGCCGAGGTGCCAGCTCGACGTTCAACCTTCAATGAAGGCATGCAAATTTACGCATGTCTTTCGAATGCCCACTCAACCGCGGGGTGGACATGCAGACTCCACACAGAAGGCACTCCCCGCACTCCAGCCGAGAATTGAATGGGAGAACCTCTTGCTGTGAGGCAACATTATACTGCATATAATATACTATTTTTTTTTTTTTTTAGGGGGGGTGCTTACATGCTTGCATGACATCTTCATCTTATTTTGACCTCACTATGTCTTGTGTGTCATCAAGAATAGCTATTCCCAATGAAATTACTTGGTACAGGTCTGACCTATTTGAATGAAAGATAATGATGTATTGTTGCAGCATACCCCTCCAGAGTCAGCAATCTGGATCATGTACAAATGGTGTACTATACAGGGTAATGAATGAGGCCCCAGCTAACTCAACAATATGCCATTACTTTGCTGTCTCTCCCTAATTACCATAAACTCTGTTCAAACCTGTCAGCGCACCTACTATTTTCTTCTTTATTTTTACAATTTATCACAGAGATTTTGATTTCATTTAAACCCTTTATTCCAGATTTTACAAAAAAAAGTACTGACAGCCATTTTCTGAACAACAGCAAAAAAACAAAAAAAAAACACTCTCACATAGAAAACAGACTTAGCATAAAAAGCAGTAAACTTCTTTCTGGCAACCCATTAAATTACAAGAGACATGTTGGAATTCATTGTCAAATAGCATATAGTGACGTACTAGTAAGGTGCAGGAATTCAAAATACGTATGTGTAATGCATTTGCTAACAATGTGGGACAGCTCACTGGACACGTGCCCCTTTTTAGGAGCAGCCCACAAATACTGTCTGGTGAAGTAACTTGGCACAGTCTTATAGAAGTCAAATAAAGATGTGGGAATCAAACCACATACAACAGGAAGCAGCTCTTTTAACAGCTCATAGCCTTTCTCCTCTGCACTAACTGCTACACAAACTGTTGTGCATTCTTGAAAGTATTTTTGGTCTCTCTGGGAGATGATTTCAAATATTTCCAGGAGCAATGGATTACTGAGCATCTCAAATGTATTTATTTTTTGTTGCTGTAGTCACACAGAGTAATATCTAAGCAGAAGACCTGAGTTTCCACAGGGTCTTCCTCCATACTTTGGTCTCAGACAGGAATGGGCAATTCTGTGAAGAGAGAAGGGAGCTTGTGAGAAAATTTTAACTGTAATAGAGACAACCAGTGATTAAATCCTGACCAGTGTAGGCTTTCCAAGAATTCGTAGCAATAGGCCCTGCCATGCCAGACCTGACAGTTCTATTTCTTGTTTGAGTTTGTGTGTGAGGAATGAAAGTAGTCCAGTTTGAATATGAGCAGAATATGCAAGAGTGAAATAAGAAAGCATGTCTTACCTTTACAAAACCTGCTACTTTGCTGGAGGTATGTTTGGACTGCGTAGGATCTGGCAATGTTTTGACTTGTCCTGGTCACGAGATCACTTACTTGAGTATCCAGGATAAAACCAAAGAGTTTTGCCAAGATGACTTTTTCAATTGGTACTAGGTCTACTTAATTTTGACTAAGCTGGGGAATCCTTATCCCTGTTAAGATAATCAGCACCATGAATTACAACATTCTTAGATGCAAGTAACATTGATTTTGTTGTAATAGCACAAGCTCATAATACTGAGCCATAAACTGAAGGAGTGAAAGGTGCCTTGCAGTTTGGTGTTAATAGTATCAGCTGAATGATCAGCAGGGGTAGCTTTGGAGTCATTAGCATTATGAATCAGTTTCCCATTCACATAGTGAATGGCCATGTAATTCATGCAGATTGTAAAGTGAACTTGACCCAGTACAGAACCCTGGGGGACCCTGACATACATTACCAAGGAATAGGGGATTGTATTACTCTAATTAACTGTCCTGTATTGTCAAACTAATTAAATAGTTTATTGTCTCTAGACACAAGAACTATGACTGCTCAGACTCTCCACAAACATAGCATAACTCCCAGTATCAAATGCTTCCTTTGAGATCTGACAACAATGTACTACCGCATTTACAATTGTCTAGGTGATAGCAGATGTATTCTACACCTACGGTGGCCAAATCAGTGCCAAGGTTTGTCCTGGAACCATTCTGAGAGTAATAGATTAGATTCAATTGTATCAAGTGAAGCAGATGATTGTAAATATGCATATTTCTCTAATATTGTTTTGACAGTGGATACAGCAATACTGTGGAATATAGTTATCGAACATAACTCAGGGAGCACCTGTACAGAATGGCATAATGAGTACCAGTGTCCAAATTATTGTGGTATTGGCCATCTTGATTGGGATTAATAAGAATATAAATAGAATAAAATGTGGCTATAGCCAAGATTTTCATGGAATTCTGGAGGGAGATAATCAGCAGCAGTGGAGCCAGGTTTTAGTTTATGCCAGAATTTACACTCCAGGACTTATGAAGCCCCCTGCACCATCTTAGTCATGTGTACTAACCCTAACCCTGCCACTACATCAAGACTAACCATACACCTTACCTTAGAATAAACATTTCCATAACCTGTTCATAACACTACCACTACACAAGACAGAAGGGACACATACTACGTACCAAAAGACATACACATCATGCTAAATCTATCCCCATTACATAGCAATTACTCTGTCCCTAACCCACAAACAATTGTGCGTGGTGAACAACACACGCGCGCACACACACACACACACACACACACACACACACACACACACACACACACACACACGCACGCACACACACACACACACACACACACACACACACGCACTAAAGCTATCCCCTTACCTAGATTTACTCTAACCCTAACCTACAAACACTTGCACATACCTCTAATACCCAAACGGTTGGTATATCTGAAGCTTTAGACATTAACATCCATAGTCACTGACTATTTTCATTTCTCATTTAATGGCCATATCATTTTGTCAGAAACTTATGGTGTCTTCCTTGCCAGGGCAGCATATGTATAAGAAAAGTGAATGTATGTATCTCATTGTTTTCTGTTTGCAAATGTTCCATTACAGCAACCCACTACCTATGCCGTTGATGAAGATGAACTACAGAAACAGTTATTTTAATGAAACTGGATATAGTAAATTTAACTTTGTGACTTGAAGGATACAACATAACATTCCCAGTTACTCTGATTATTGGCCTTTTTTGTGTCATTGTCATTTATTAAGTACGGCTGGGGAGGGACTACTCAGTGTGATAGTAACCAGATGGCTAGGTACCATAATTCCTAAGAAAAGAACAAATTCAATGCTAACATGACTGAAAACTGAGATATCATCCACTATTGTCACGTCTGTTAATCACATTGCAAATTCTGTGCATTATGTAAGCCTCATATCTTCCTGTTTATTGTCATAGTTAATGCTACAATGTTGTGCTGTTGTACATATGTGGATGCACAGGGGATATCACACTGAGTGAAAACAAAAGTTTTATGCTGTGTTACATGCACAGCAGATGACACAGTGAGGGAAAATGAAAGTTTTATGCTGTGTTACATGCACAGCAGATGACACAGTGAGGGAAAATGAAAGTTTTATGCTGTGTTACATGCACAGGAGATGACACAGTGAGGGAAAACAAAAGTTTTATGCTGTGTTACATGGACAGGAGATGACACAGTGAGGGAAAACAAAAGTTTTATGCTGTGTTACATGCACAGCAGATGACACAGTAAGGGACACGCTGGTGTAAACGACCTGAGACGTACCTCCTTGGACTACATGAAAAGAGACATTGAGGAGCTCTCTGATTATGTAGCCCAGGCAGGTATGACCCTGACCTTGAGCAGTATCCTACCTTCACCAAGAATGATGCCACAATACAGAGATAAGATGATCAGCTTTAACAATTGGCTTAAACACTGGTGTCATTCAAAGGGGATCCAGTGTCTGTCTGCCTGGGATGACATGCTGGACAAGCCACGCTGCCAAGGGACGGCTTGCACCTGTCACCCTGGGATTCGGATATTGGCAAAGGCTCTTGCCACCCCCATAGTGCCTTTTTTAGGCAAGGCTCAAATTCTAAACCTACCACCCTAGAACACAAAAAAGGAAAAAAACTAACGGTAATGCTGCTCAATGCCAGAAGTCTAAATCTCAAAATGCACGCACTCGAGGCCCTTCTCAGTATGGAGAACATCGATGTCTGTGCTGTGACAGAAACCTGGTTCAAGGCTCCTGAGAGCACCCCAGCGCTATCAGGTTTTACCTCATATCATGCGTCCCCAAAATCCGGACAATACCAAGAAAGGAGGGGTACCCATATTCATCAAGGACACCCACATCTCAAGACTGGTGGCAACGCACGATGCATCGGAGACCATCCAGGTGCAATTAACCATAGGCAAGACTGCTCTGCAAATTGTAGCATGTTACAGGCCACCCTCACAAACTCAGGAACCTCACATGGCCTTCCTGAAAACACTAGAGGGATAAATGTATCACCAAACACCATCATACTAGGTGACTTCAATTACCCTAATATAGACTGGGAACACTACTCAAGCCCAAACACCCTAGCCCAAAAGTTCCTGGAATTCATAAACTCAAATGCCATGGAACAACTAGTCACCATCCCCACAAGAGGAGATAACATACTTGATCTCATCATCACGAACATGGGAGCACAATGTTCAACACCGGAGGTGTACCCTCACTGGTGAGATCAGACCACAAACTAATCTCGCTGGAGGTCCTCATCCCACCCCACCTGAAATAAAAAGACCACAGTAAAGAACTTCTCAAAAGCCGACTTCACACTTCTAAAGACTAGTGTGGTCTCCTTTAAGGCCCCGAGCCGGGAAAACAGTACTCAAGCCACTGAATCACTTACAAATGCCTTCTACCAGCACCTGCAGGACTGCATGGATAAGGCAATCCCAAGCAAAACAAAGACTCTTTGTACCAAAGGCAAGCGTCCAGTCTGGTGGACCCCAGCCATAAACAAACTCTACAACAAAAGGAGGAAGCTACTACAAGATAGAGCAAAATCCTTAAAAGGTAAGACACCCTTGATCACTATAAGTAAAAACTAAGAGCTCTCATAAAATCATCCAAAGCAAATTTCGAGAGAAAAATAGCTAAAGACTCAAAAGACAATCATAAGGCCTTCTTTAGCTATGTTAGAAACCTGGGAGGAAACTCCCAGATATGCTCAGAGCTAGTTCAAAATGATGTGAAGATTACTGATCCTACAGACATTGCCAACATACTGGCTGACAGGTTCAGTGCAAACTCCTCCCCAAAAGGGAGATATCTATACCAAACGATTGCAGCCCCCAAACATCTCCAGTGCCCAAGTGAGAACTGCTCTCTCCAAAGCAAAACACAGCATCCATGGGACCTGATGATGTCCCCGGCTGTGTGCTCCATGAACTCAATGAGGAATTAAACCCACAGCTAGGACAGCTGTTTAATCAAAGTCTTACCTCTGGATACGCACCCAGGAGTGGCGCACTGCAACTGTGGTACCACTTCACAAAGGCGGTGCCTCCACCGACCCTGGAAATTACCGCCCATTAGCTTGACAAGCCTTATCTGCAAAGCCATGGAGAGGATCATAATGGACCTCATAAATAAAGACATAGAGAATTTGCAGACTTTGGATCCAACCCAGTTTGGCTTTGTCAAAGGCAGATCATGCCTTTTAAACTTGGTTGACTTTTTGAAACAGTCACCAAAGCCATTGATGAGGGAAAGGCAGTCCATACAGCCTACCTCGATCTGGCTAAGGCCTTCGATACAATACCCCACTCGGTATCATTGAAAAACTCATCAGCTTAAATGTCAACCCATACATCACAAGATGGGTTGCAAACTGGCTGAGTGACAGAACCCACAGGGTCAGAGTTGCTGGCGCCATGTCAGACTCAAAGCCTGTCACAAGTGGTGTCCCACAGGGCTCAGTCCTGGGCCCACTCTTGTTTGGCATCTACTTTTCCAAGTACAAGCAAACACAGGAGGGTTATGGCTGACAAAGTTTGCAGATGACTGCAAACTGGGCCATAGTAGAAAACACATCTGACACAGATATCCTTCAGAAGGGTCTCACAGAAATGGATAACTGGTGCCAGAGCCACGGCCTAAAGTTAAATGCCAAAAATGCATAGTCATACCCTTCGGGAAAAACAAGGTTACCCCTAGCTACCAAATAGGTGGCAATCCACTGAGCACAGAAGAAGTTATCAGGGACCTGGGGACCCAGGTTGATAGTAGTCTGTCATTCGACACCCATGTAGCTAAAGTAGTTAGGAAGACCTTCTACATTGCCCACCTTATCATGAAGGGATTCTCATCTAGATCAAGGGAGGTCATAGTCCCCTTTACTCATCACTCATCAGACCAATGATTGAGTACAATGCCCCATTCGAAATGTATCTGACCCGACACTTGCAGCAGCTGGAGAGGCCACAAAAGTTCCTCACCAAAAGGATAAAGGGTCTCAAAAATCTGTCCTATGCTGCCCGACTGAAAGAACTCCAGCTCTATTCAGTCGCCACGCTTGCTCAGAGGTGACCTTTGCCTAACATACAAGGCCATGTCAAACCCAGATTTGATGAATATGCTTCACCTCAAAAAATCTAGATCCATCAGAGCCACAAGGGCGGGAGACTTAAACCTTGACACGGCTATTAATAGGACGTGCTGGAGAGATAGATTCATCACCCAAAGACTCCCTATGCTGTGGAACAAAATCCCGGTACATGTGAGGCAGAGCACCTCGCTGGCCTTGTTCAAGAGAAATCTTGACCAATGGATGGGAGATCGCAGATATACCCCAGGGATTACCTCAGTGTCACTGCTCGACAGAGGCACAGCAAAATAATGGGTATAGTTCCCCATACTAAAGGGGTGGCGTAAGCCACAAAACGATGAGCTAGGCTTGTAAATGCCCTCGGGCAGATAGCCTAGTATGAACCTATGAACCTATGAACCTAAATGTTTTATGCTGTGTTACATGCACAGGAGATGACACAGTGAGGGAAAAGAAAAGTTTTATGCTGTGTTACATGCACAGCAGATGACACAGTGAGGGAAAACAAAAGTTTTATGCTGTGTTACAGTACATGTTCATTACATGTTCATTAATTTCTGTACATTTATTGGTGCTGACATAACAAATAAAAATGGCAGTGTACCTATAGACTTGTAGTAAGGATATTCAACAAATGACAACAAAAAGCTGTAGCAGCTCCATCCCATGGTTACAATAATTGAGTAAACAATAAAAAAGTGGGTTCTTTTGAATGTATTTAATCTGAAAATCCACCAGATTGTGCATACAATAGTAAAGAAGCTGATTCTGCAAAGATAATCATTTGTGCTATGAAGAATTACTGCAGAATTTAGAAGAATTTATTTAAAATAATATGTACATGACTATGTTCAGTAATATACATTATAGGTATTCAAACAAGTTGTGAAAAGTGTATTCATTAAGGCAAATAAATCAATAATCATACCTTTGAGAGTCATACCTTTTAACTGCCCAGATTTTCACAGAATGTCCAGATTTTTGCCTGATATTTTAGGTCTGCTCCTCAATTTCTGGCAAATCACTGGGATGATCCGAGGACTGAAGTCACTAAATAATGACATACATTTGAGTTTTAGACTTCAAATCCTTCAGAAAATGTATCTTAATACAATACTGTTATTCTAGCAACTTTCTAAGTCAGTGGTGCACAACGTCCGGCCCTGGGGCCAAATCCAGCCCTCTACGCAACACCATTCAGCCCCCAGAGAGTAACCAAAAATTTTTAAAAAAGTGAAAAAATGCTACGCCTTTCTCCAGTCACGAAACTTTCCAGCACGTGCTTACTCACCTAATTGACTGCAGTTGCGCACAACTCTAATTTTAGCTGCAGAAGTAACTATTCATAGGTTCATAGGTTGGTATTAGGCTATCGGCCCTAGGGCCTGAACAAGCCTAGCCATAACAATTCCCTGGCTATTTCTTCCTAGAATATTTATTTCCCTGGTCCCCTCTCTAGCAGGGTGACTGATGTGATCCCCGGTGTGAATTTCCTAGCTCCCATCCAATCATCAAGGTTCCTTTTGAAAACGGCCAAAGAGGCACTCAGCTTGACATGTATGGGCAGTCTATTCCAGAGTATGGGGAGTCTCTGGGTCAGGAATTTATCCCTCCAGCATGTTTTATTCATTGTGATGCCCAGGTTTAGATTCCTGGAGCATGTGGCTCTGAGGGATTGGGATGTCTTTAAGTGGAGCATGTCCAACAGCTCTGGGTTTGACATGGCCTTGTATGTTAAGCAGAGATCACCTCTGAGTAGGCGATATGTGACAGAGTATAGCTATAGTTTTTTTAGATGGTCAGCATAGGGCATCTGCTTTAGGCCTGTGATTCTTTTAGTGAGGTATTTCTGTGGCCTTTCCAGTTGTTGCAGATGTCTTGTGAGGTACATACCAAATGGGGCATTGTACTCTATAATGGGTCTAATGAGGGATGAGTACAGTGGGACAATGACCTCCTTTTTTCTGGATGAAAAGCCCTTAGTGATGAGGTGTGCCACATAGAAGGATTTCCTGGCTGTTCTGGCGATGTGGTTATCGAAGGTGAGACCACTGTCCACCTGTGTCCCTAAGTTCTTTATCACAATTCTTTTGTTTAGTGTACTGCCACGTATGTGGTAATTCATGGGTACATGTTTTTCCCAAAGGGGATAACTATACATTTCTTGGCATTTAGCTTGAACCCATGGCTCTGGCACCAAGCATCTGTTTCTGTAAGGCCCTTTTGTAGAATATCCACATCATATGGGGATTCAGTAATGACTACCAGTTTGCAGTCATCTGTGAACTTTGTTATTATTTATAACTTGCAGTCTGTAAACAGTAGTAATTTTCTGCAGGAGTTTGTAATAAGTCATGGCTGCAAGCCAGAATAAAGTTAAATGCAAAGTTGATGTAGTAAACAGGCAATTTCATGACTGCTGTCTTAAGTAAAAATGCCAGTCACCTGTACCTATTGTTAACTCGTAACAACGTTTTGAGGTGGTCCGCAGATGCATTAAGAATTCATGTAGTGGCCCTCCCCACAAAAAGGTTGCGCACCACTGTTCTAAGTTTATAAGAGCGATATTTAAAATATGTCCCTATGTTTGGGTGTTTGTCTCCCCCATTTTGTCAGGCTTTGTCCAGATTTCTAGCAGTAAGAGGTTGAGAGGTATGTTAAGAGTTTTATTTCATAACTTGAAACTGCTCATTTACTTAAGTAGTATGAACTGTATGCAGTTATGTACTGTCCTTAGATTTTAGTATGAGCCCTAGCTAATCATTTTCCTGGTGAAAGGGTAGACTATTATTTTCACCACATGTTAAAGCAACAAGACTAAAAAAAAAAAAAAAAGGCAGCAAAAGATTTTTTCCACAACTCAGAGTGTTAACCAGGAACAAAAAAATAGAACAACCACAATGACAAGATTAGGTGCACCAGGATAATCCAAGAAAATATGTTTTATTAAGATTAAGAGCTTTTGTCTGTGTACAAGTTAAATCAGACTTCATCAAAAGTAGGACTTCATCAGAATCTGTTAAAACAGCACAAAGTGTTCTATTTAAAGCAATTCAAGTGATCACATGTTAGCTGACCCCTCTTTCTTAAAGATAAATACGTTTAAAAACTTTAACAAATTATGTTTATATATTTCATCACTGATGAGTGTGAATAATAATAACAATACACAAGTATACGTAAAAAACTCCTTTGAATTATATCAAACTGAATTGTAATGATAAAACATTATATAATGATAACTCTATAGAAACATTTCCTTCCTATTTTTTCTGAGCTTCAAGTCAGGTAAGGCAATTGATCTGTATATATTGCAATACAGATAAGTAGTTGTTGTCATTGTTGTTGCCTTTTGATATAAATGTATGATCCCATGATCAAATCTTCATCAGCAGTTTTATCAAAGGGTAGCTTGTCCTATGAGCATAATATTCTATATGTGATAAAACTGTTTAATAAACATATTAATTTCTAGTATGTTTGTTGCACAGACATAGCCCTTGTATATCTTGTTTCTTATTTAAGTGTTTGTGGTATATCCATTCACAGGAACAGCATACCTTGCTTGCTCTCTTGTCTGTTTTATAGCCTAGAGCAGTTTATGTAGACCTTTTGGCCGACTCAGAAACAGGGAGAATAGAGAATTGTTTTTTGACCATTGCTCCCTAGTCGTAAAGTCATTTTTAGCAGATATTTGACCTACATTGAAGTTTCAGTTCCCATGAGATTTTTTTTAGTTGTGCAAGTAAACCACAGAAGTCATCTAAAAATTGCATTTTTTTCTCTTTACGAGAACTAGGTGTAGAAAGTAATGCCCCATTAGCATTTAATTCCTGTAGAAGAAACTGTATTCAAGTCCTTAACTGGGGAAATGTCTTGTGTGTCAGCTGACAGTTGGACAAGTACCAAATGATCCATGAAAGAAGAACTGGCCCATACAGATTTGTGCAGGTTTCCTCCAAAACCAGTGTAAAATAGAGAAAATCTACAACTTTTCATGTGTTTAACTGGTAAAGTATATACTTTATTTATTATGTTTTCTCTCTGTTTAATTTAATTCTTGATTTATGGTACTATTTAGTTAAAAAACACAGCCCCAGTGGGACCAGATAACATCCCAGGCTGTGTTCAACATGGGTTAAAACAGGAATTAGCATCACCATTGGGCACACTTTTCAATCACAGCCTAAGCACTGTCTTCATCCCAGCAGAATGGAAAACAACTATCATCATCCCTTTGCACATAGGGGGTGCATCCATGGACACAGGGAACTATAGACCCATTAGTCTGACCAGCCTTATCTGCAAGGCCATGGAATGAATCATTATGGACCTTAATAACAAAGATATAGAAATCTCCAAATGCTTGACCCCCACCCAATTTG
This sequence comes from Protopterus annectens, assembly GCF_019279795.1. NCBI lineage: Eukaryota > Metazoa > Chordata > Ceratodontiformes > Protopteridae > Protopterus > Protopterus annectens. Next base: position 223,091,807 of record NC_056727.1, read on the forward strand.
GCTTTGTCAAGGGGAGATCATGCCTGTTAAACTTGGAGGATTTCTTCGAGACATTCACCAAATCCGTAGACGAGGGCAAATCTATGCATATGACCTAATTAGACTTAGCCAAGGCCTTTTACACAATACCTCACTCAGGCATCATTGATAAACTCACCCAGCTGGGTATCAGCACATATATATTCAGGTGGGTTGCAAACTGGCTCACTGATAGAACTCATGCGGTCAAAATAGGGGACCCACCTCCTTCAGCAGACCCATAACCAGTGGTGCTCCACATGGATCACTTCTGGGATCCCTACTGCTTGGCATCTACTTCTCTGAAGTACAGGCTAAAAATAAAAGACTGTGGCTGACAAAGTTTGCTGATGACTACAAACAGGGAGCAATCATTGAAACCCCTAGCGATGTCAACATCCTGCAAGAAGGTCTTACGCAGACTAATAACTGGTCTCAAAGTCATGGTTTTAAACGTAATGCAAAAAAAGTGCATTATCATCCCCTTCAGCAAGGGTGATGTTCCTACAAACTACCACATCAATAGCAATACCCTAAGCACACAGTCAGTGGTGAGAGAGCTGGGCATACAGGTTGACAGCAACTTTAACTTTGATCACCATGTCTCCACAGTGGTAAGACGGGCATTTTATATTGCTCATCTCATAAGTAAGAGCATTGCCTCCAGAAAAAAAGAGGTTATAAACCCCCTGTACTCTTCCCTCATTATGCCAATAATAGAGTACAATGTTCCTTTGGCATGTTCCTTTCCAAACACCTGCAGCAATTGGAGAGAGCACAAATGTTCCTTACAAAGAAAATTCAGGGTCTTCAAGATCTGCTTTATGTGGACAGACTTAAACCATTGTTACTTTACTCTGTATCATATAGACAGCTCAGAGCTGACCTGTGCCTTGCATATAGAGCAATCTCTGACCCAGTTTTAATGGAAATGATGCACATTTGCAAGTCAAATGCACACAGGTCACTTGCTCAAAGGACCTTAATCTGTTATGTGATATCAACAGAATTTACTTGAGAGACAGATTTGTCTCACAGAGGTTGCCACACTTTTAGAACAAGCATCCTGCTCATGTTAAACAAAGCCCCTCGCTGGCTCTATTTAAACATAATTTGGACAATCGGATGGGTAACGGGAAATTCACCCTGGGGGTTCCACCTGTGTCCCTTTTCGACAGGGAGCAGCAGGTTCTGATTTTAGTGTCTGCTTGAACCAGACACCCTTTACAACATCGGTTGAACTTGGCTAGGCTTGTAAGGGCCCTGGGGCCATTAGCCTAGTAACCTCCTATAATCCTATGATCCTATGAAATTAGGACATCTGGTACTGAATCTGCTGATTTCTGGTAAAAACTTCATTCATTTAATGTGTATCTATTGTCATTAATTTACAATATAAACTATTAAACATTCATCTTGTTGCCTTGTGCATTTTTCTGGGTTATGTTATGTATCATGCTTTCATTTGAGAAGGTGATAAAAGCACGAATTTCTGCAGTTTAGCCTCACAAACTCAGTAGGGATGGGGCTTTACATTAATTAACTGGAACACCACCCCTAGGAATCATAAATACTATGAAATTATAAAACACTTGTACTGTAGAATTAGTTTTAATGACTTGTGAAATGGCCTCGCAGCACATACACAAGTGGTAAAATCATTCTAAGCATACTGATTTGTTCTTTATACGAGTGTTGTGGTTATTGTCAAGCTGGATTTCATTTAATGCTAAATCATCAACCCACTGGAAGGACTTGCTCCCAGCAGAGTCAGGTTTTACCAGAAATCACTAAAGCCCAACTCGCACTCATACACATACACACACACACACACACACACACACACACACACACACACACACACACACACACACACACACACACACACACACATCACAAACAAGCATGCCTAACATTTTATATATGGCCCACCAATTTATAGTTGCCCAGTATTTATGACATTGATTACATCAGTGCTCGTAAAGACATGTGTGCCTCTTTGTTTGTATAGACTGTGTTAAGAATGCAGTAAGCCTTCTCTTGGAATCACTTTTGTTAACAGTAATTTTGTAAGCCTACACGATGCCTTGTGATAAGCATAAATCTTTTGGAATCTGATTCAGTATCTGTAATGCAAATCACCAATATATTGCTCACCCATTATTATTTTTTTTTTCTGCAGTAGAATACTTTAACTCATGAAAACGTTTTTCACATGTAGAAACAACGGTATTATACAATGCCATTAATATTGTAACATAAAATAGCACCAATTCCACATCTTCGGGCATTGATATTCTGAAGTAAAGGGTAAGAATATTTAGGCATTCCAAGCAAGATGATTTGCATAAGCATTATTTTACCTGTTCATGTGGATGGGGAGTCTGCTCCAAAACATCTGTATCGTCTGTCCCTCCAAACTATTCTGTTGATGATGCAGAATAGGTTTAGAACCCTAGACCAAGTATTTCTAATGCAATTTCACTTGATGATGGTCTGTAAATCCATCAGTATTAGGTCAGAGGATGCCTTCTATGTCAGGCACAGGTTACGTTTAGCAGTCTTTTGGATACTGAGTATAGTTATAGGGCTTTGGGTCAGTCTGTTTAGGACATGTTATTTAGGCCTTGTATCCTTTTAGTAAGGTATGTCTCTGGGTGTTTCAAATATTACATGTATCTGGACAGATACATGCCAAAGGGGGCATTATATTCAATGACTGGACTAATGTGGGCTGAGTAAAGGGGGACGATAATATCCTTAGAGCTAGTCAAAACCACTTTGTTTATAAGCTGTGCAATATAGAATTACTTTCTTACAACAATGGATACATTGGTTGAAAGTTAGGTCACTATCCACATAAGTTCCCAAATCCCAAAGAGTTGAGTCAACACTGAGGGGTGCATTTTTAATTTGGTAGTTTCCTGAGATAGATTACTTCCCAAAGGATATAATAAGGCATTTTTTGGCATTTGGATTCAATCCATGATCCATGATTTTAGTACCAGGTATTTATTCAGATAAACGTTCCTATGGTTGGGGATTTAATGATTGCTCCTAGCTTGCAGTCATCTGTAAATTTAGTCAGACAGAGCTCCTTAGTATTAACGTTTACTTCAGAAAAGTATATGCCAAACAGAAGAGGTCTAGCACAGAACCCTGGGGAACTCCACTGGTGAATGCTTTTTTTGTAGTTTTAACTTCCCCTCTTTTTATTTCCTGCATCCTATTTACAAGCTAGTTGGCAATTCAGTGGGTGACACAGGGGTTTATTCCCAGTTTATTTAGCTTTTGTACTATGCCTGAGTGGGGAATCATGTCAAAAGCTTTGACCAGGTTGAGGTATGTCGTGTGTAACATTTTGCCTTCATCCATTGCTTTGGTGACCTTTTCAAAAAAATCTACCAAGATGAATAAGCATGACCTGCCCTTGATGAATACAAAATGAGATGGGTCTAATGTTTGGAGGTCCCCCTATATCCTGATTGATTATTTCCATGATAAGTCTTTCCATGGTTTTGCATATGAAGCTGGTCAGATTTATCCTTTGCACTGGATGTATATCACCTTGTGAGTTAGTATTTAAATGCCAATAGCACACACAGATTGAAATGCTATTTTTCCCTTTAAGACCCTTATCAATAGTAAAATACAACTGCTATCGAATGGCTGAATAATATCAACTATTACATTTGTTGTAATTCTTATTTTTCTGGTGCCTGTAACTTAAAGTAGAGACAATGCATTTGCTTGCGTGGAACATCTTAGGATGTTATGCTTTTCTCATTAATTCCTTTGTTTCAGCATCCCAGTGTCACTTTGCCACCTACATCATCAAATATTTTGGTTCTTATCTTAAATTTGGAGCTAGTTGAAAATGTTCAGTTCAGGACAGTGAAATACCTCATGTTCCATGATTGCACTGTCTCTCAAACTATTTCTTCAGTAACTCTCTGTACTCAGTCTCTTACAGACTCCTCTGTGGAGATCCATGTCTAACTTTTCATGCCATGAAAGATCCAACAGTCATGACTGTTTTTTTTTTATTATTTGCTGCTGTTGTTTTTTTTCCCAAGATGTGATGTATCTTTATATTGTATTTAGAACTCGACTATCTTGTTCATATGTCTGTTATGTACTTGGAGCTTTTCTCCCCAGGCCTCCGCTGAAAATGGACATGTATCCAGTCGGACTCCCCCGGTTAACAAATGTAAAATAAATAAATAAAATAAATAAATAAACAGTATTTGATCTTCCTATTCCTTCACAGAACTAATGGTACATCAAATACTCAGTTAAAAGAACTAAACCTTCAACATCAGATAAATAAGACATGTTCATATCCCGACGCATCTCTTATCTCTACAACAAATTTCCACTACTTGTCAAGCAGAGTAGCATCCTTGCCACCTTCAAGGTAAACCTAGATAACTGGATGGGCAACCTCAAATTCTCTCCTGGTCCATCTTGTCTTGCCCTACTTGAAGCTGGATGAAATTCTGAATAGTTGTTTTTGGCTAGGCTTGTAATGGTCTGCCAACTGACTGCCGAGTAATTACCTATGAACCTATGAATCCCAAAGCCACCCTCAATGCCAGTGTAACCACTCAGATATGCTGAACACTGTAAATAAAGCTATTAACATCACAGATTTCATTCCAACAGGCTTTTATTGTAATCCACATTAGAGAGTTAAATTTACAATTCTTGTGATTTCATGAAGTATAGATCACATCAGACCAAGATGTTCTTAATTAGGTCTGTCCAGACATTGCTGAGCTAAAGTCTTTTTGCTATCTTCTCAGTTCACTCAGTTCAGGACACCTTCTTTAAAAACCCTAGAGCAATTCACCTTACAGTTCATTGAAATGTACACAAGTTCAATTCCGGATTAAGCAGATTCTGTAAGAAGTATTCATTGCCGGTAAGGAGTAGTTACATTCCAATAAGTGTCGTTGGCAGCCATGTCTGTATCAAAATCTATACATTTGATCATTCAGGCATTCTCTGTCTCTTGTTCTCTCAACTGCTCTCAACATCTCTCTCTCTCTCTCTCTCTCTCTGTTTCTACTCTTGTAGTGTTTAGTAGAACAAACCATCATACTTAGTGGGCAGGCAACTCATACAGATCACCCGTACCTGGTTATTATTCCTAATCACATCACTGAGCATCTCTAAAATTCCTTGTTCTAGTAATGACAGGTAGACTTGTCTTACAGGTATTATACTAGTTTTCAGTTCTCTACCCCCTCTTCACCTGGTTGGATTTATTCCTATACTTTTCATGTTGAGAGCATTTTATTTTCATTTTATTTTAGTGTCGTTCTTTTTTCATTTATTTTGCCGAGTTTAGATATTCCGATTTCCTAACATTCAGAAGCATTTCTGGTCATCCTTCCCTTATGTTACTAAATTTCTTTTTAGTCCTTTTGGATCAGTTGATGCCCTGAGTACATTTGTAATAGTTCTCTCTCTGTGTACATCTGCTCAGTTCTCAAACATGAATCTCTCCTTTATCCTACCCTATGTCTGTAAACCTTCCTTGCTTCCTGTTTTAATAAAACACAATTTAAATTGGCCAGTGCTGCTTTGGCATTCTATTCCTATGAATATATTCAAGCTGCTCTGTGAAAGCCAAAAGATGCCATAACCTGCTGTCTGTTACTTGTGAACGGATCCATCAGTTAAAACATCATTCTCTTTCTTTCTTCACAAGGTGCATAATTATTTGTTGTTCAGACAGGTTTTGGGTCACACAAGGTCCAAAAGCAATGCACATTTGGAATAACTTAGAAAAATGGCTTACCAGTAATATATACTCATAAGAAATTGAAAAGGACTCTTCATCAAACCAAGGCATTATAGTAACTCACAAACTATAATAAATTCATAGTTATCTTTGTTACGTACAGCATTCTGTACAGAGGGAGGTACTTTAGCATTCCCTTTCTTCTGTTTCTCTTTCTCTGGCCCGAATAGAAACGGTTGCCTTCACACAGTTTTATAAGTTATGTAGATATTTACAGTTTTGATTGCTTGTGTCTTGTTTCTGCTAGTATGATTCCAGAATAATTAGGGTATATGCTTCCTATAGGAAACATAGAAAATGAGTTATTGTACCTTTTGCCAATAACAACTTGTGTTATATAGATAGATGGGAAAATGTGGCCTTTAAAACAAACAACATTGTCTAATTTAAATTCAAAAGGAAATGTGTTTATTGATCAATTAACTGTATATTCAAAAACATATATGCTGACTGGGCAAACCAACTAGCATGCTCATTGTAAATTGAGTGCTCCACACAGGAAGTCAGCATACCTTCACTACACCAATAAACAGAGAATTTAAAACGTAAAAAAACAAACAAAAGAAATGCACGCGCACACACACACACACACACACACACACACACACACACACACACACACACACACACACACACTCATACACACACATACGCAGTATCCGTCATCAGCAAACTGCTCCATGGAGCACAACAATGCAATATATTTAAAAAAATCATAAATTTTGATGCTGGGAGTGCCCCTACAAGCAGTTCCATGGTGTATATTATAAACTCTTATCTCCAGAAACAGATGGTGCCCATTATTTATTGACTTCATTCACAGTTATTTGCTAGAAAACAGCAGCTTCTGTGAAGAACATGTCAAAAAATATGAGGCAAACATCCGCATGTTTTGCGAACATCTATACAGGCCATGTAGACTCTTGACATAAAATAACCACAGCAGAGCCACAGTAAGCTATGTTAGGTTACAGATTCCAGTATGGTATTTTGACATGAAATAACTGTGACGTCCCCACACTGGGACAGTGATCAAGGAGCCTGAATCCCCACCACTGACACTGCAGAGAGATGCTCACTTGGAAAATGGATACACTAGGTATTTCCAGATGCAGACCTCTCTGCATCAAGCACAATTTCCCTTAAGAGCACACAGGAAACACAGTCAGCTCAGGGTCTGGAATTCTTTATATCTGTCTCCCTCCAGGTCCCCAGTAAGACTCCCCACTGGTACAGCTGCAGGGTTAAGTCCTCAGCAGAGTGTCCAAGCGAAGTCCTCCAGCTCTCTATCTGTGAAAACCAGTGCTTCATGTCCCTATGTGTGAGATTTGATTTTTCACACACACATACACACACACACACACACACACACACACACACACACACACACACACACACACACACACACACACCTGTGAAAAGTTGGCACAGATTTACTTGCTGTGGCCACTTCTGCTCAGAGTATAAGGTAGTTATCATTGCCACCTGATACTCCACAATCAGTACTCTAAGGCCCTTAACAAAGGGTGTCCAATTAAACTCTGTAATATTAATACTAATACAAATGATAGTAGTTGACCAAGAGAGTTAGGCCTTCTGCAGTGGCTCACACAGTGTCAACAAATAAATATAAGAACTCTCAAAGGTTAAATGCTTTTTAAAAGGACCAGTGACAATAAAAGTTTTAAATATATTTAATAATAAATAATAGCATGAAAATAATGAATATATATTTATAGTAAACCACAGAGTTCAAATCACAGGAAATATTGAAAATAACATTGATGGACAGATGCAGTCAAACAAATAAAAACAGTATCTAAACTAAGCTTCAGTATATTTTCCTGACTGAATCTAAGAGAATTAGTATTCCCTACTTATTTAACAGAACGAGGCAGAACATTTGGTGAAGGATTCTTCTTGTTGTTAGGCCCAAGACAGAATATTTAATACTGAGAAATTTTCTTTGTAATATCTAAAATTTCCAAAATCACTGGCAGAATGACCTCATCTGGTCACCTAACTCTAGGTTCTCACACTATTCCCCTTTGAAGCTTAAGACAGGATGTTAGCATAGATGTGATAAGATGCATATCTAAAGTTTTGCTAATGTTTATGGCAGTGCCTGGGGCCTCCCCACTTTTTATTGAGCTAAGGTTTCTTCCAGATATGCCATCTCCGGTCCTGCTCAGAGCTGTGAGATAAACACTTCCATGATCCAACAGGTGGTCCAATTAGCAGTATTTTTCTTAAAGTAAGAAGTAAGCTAGCTGTTTAACCCCTTCTCTTCCAGTGTCCTTTGCTAACATATATACATACAGTCTCACATGTATATTCCTTCTCTGTCTAGCAGGACCCACTGTTGATATATTTTTTTAGTACTAGCAACTTCACAAACACATTTTGATTTTCAAATGACAAACAGTTCCAAAACATTTACAACACAAACATCTTGTATAAATCAGTTTGATATTCAAAGGACATATTGTTCTTTACAAGACTGTCACTCATCTCTCCACTCTTCGAAGACTCAAGCTAGTGTTTCAATTGACCCTTGAGAAATGTGGCTTGAGAGAAATAAGCCTATCAGGGAATATGTTACCCCATTCCCTGTCTTGAGAGCCCACCTGCATTGGCATGATTGTCCCTACTATGGTGCTGCACTGTCATATCACATACCTGTAATCCTAGGCTCCACCATAGTAGCTTGGAATTTTCCTGGCTCTCTCCCCCATTAGACTCCTCCTGCCTCCTACTGTAAATACTTAGCACAAGGGCCTCCCTGTCATGGTAAGGTTTCATCATGTTAACATGGTACAGTCTGTGTCCCTGTCGCCTGCCTAGCAGTTGTACCATGTAGTTAATATCACTGACCTTTCTTGCCAGTTTGAAAGGTCCCTCCCAAGCTGCCTGCAACTTATTGTATCTGACATGAATGAGCACCATAACCTGCTGTCCCACAGCATACTGTCTGGCTTGAGCATTTCTGTCATACCAGACCTTTTTCTGCTGTTGGATTTCTGCCAGGTTCTACTGGGCCAAGCCCATGAGCTCCTTAAGCCTTGTCCTGAAGTTTAGGACATATGCCACAACAGACTCCTTGTGGTATTCACACTCATCCTCCCACTCATAATGAATCAAATCTAAGGTCCCCCTCACCCTATGCCCACGCAGCAACTCAAAGTGTGAAAAACCTGTGAATTCCTGGGGCACCTCCCTGTATGCAAACAATAGATGGGGCAAATATTTGTCCCACTCTCTCTTAAACTGGTCTGCAAATGCCCGTAGCATGGTCTTTAGTGTAGAGTTTGACCTCTCCACAAGGCCATTAGTCTGGGGGTGGTAGCAGGTGGTCTTTAGGTGCTTCACCCCACAGTGCTCCCACAGACAAGCCAGCAGGTCTGACATGAAATTGGCACCTCTGTCAGTCAGAATTTCTTTTGGTGAACCTACCCTGCTGAAAATCTCTAGCAAAGCATTTGCTACATTCTTTGCCTCGATGGGGGACAGAGCCACTTCCTCAGGGTATCTAGTAGCATAATGTACTACCACTAGGATATACTTCTTCCCTGTGGAACTTGGGGTACTCAGAGGCCCAACAATATCCATAGCTATCCTCTGAAATGTCTCATCAATCATAGACAAAGGCATCAAATGAGCTTTGACCTTGTCTCCTGCCTTGCCTACTTTTTGGCACTGCTCACAGGTCCTGCAGTACCCTGTTACATCCCTGGCAATTCCAGGCCAATAAAAGTTCTGCATTATATGTCTCTTGGTACACGTTATGTCCATATGACCTGCAAAAGGAATATCATGGGCTATGGCTAGATGTGCCAGATGGTAGGCTCTGGGCACTACCAACTGCTGTATTACCTCACCTTCTAGCCCTTCCTCAGGGTCCAGTCTCTATACAGTAACCCTTTGTTCCAATATACAGACTCCCCTTTTCCTTGAGAATTAGGTGCCTCCCTAGCTAGCTCCTTCAAGTTTTGTAATGTAGGGTCTGAGAATTGAACTTATCTCAACTCTATCTTTGTGACCCTTTCCAGCTCCCCTTCCACAGAGGTCTGGTATCTTCTGACAATGGTGCCTCACTGTCAGCCTGGATACTACCACTCACTTCTGCCCTTGCAGTCACCCTGTCCAAGGAAACATCAGTACCAACCAGCAGTTGTGTCTCATCATCAGGCTCACTGCTACAGGGTAGCTCCCTCCCTGAATTAGCCACATCACCAGTTCTGGCATCAGGGGTGTGGTCTGTCTTGGTCACCCCAGGCTACCAGAGCCACATGCCTGTCTCCAAGCTCGATTGCATGTCACTGCATGCACACAAGGTACTGCATTATCAAAATCATTCCCTATCAAGACATCTGCAAGGATATCCTCAAGCACATCTACTTGTTTGCTTCTGTTTTCACCCTCCCAGTCAAGGTGAACCCTGGCCAAAGGCATTTGGAATGGGATCCCTCCTAAAGCTCTGACTGGCATGGACTACCCAAGCAAGTACTGCTCCTCTTTAACCAATGCAGGCTTCACAATGGTTATATCAAATTTCAAAACTATTCCCACCTTTAATGTGATCTATACCCTGTACAATTCAGTTGAAAAACAAACAAATCCATTAGGGGAAAAACATAAAAAATAAAATAAATGTACTATAAGCTGGTTGCATAAGTGTGCGTACCCTTAAACTAATACTTTGTTGAAGCGTCTTTTGATTTAATTACATCATTCAGTCTTCTTGGTACACACCTGCCATCAATTAAAGAGACTCTGATTAATCCCAAATAAAGTTCAGCTGTCAGAGTAGGATTTTCCTGACATTTACTCAGTTGCTTGCTACAGAAAAAGCCATGGTTCACAGAGAGCTTACAAAGCATCAAAGGGATCTCATTGTTGAAAGGTATCAGTCAGGAGAAGGGTACAAAAAAGTTTCCACAGCATTGAATATACCATGGAACACAGTGAAGACAGCCATCAAAAAGTGGAGTAAATCTGGGACAACAGTGACGTTGCAAAGAACTGGACATCCCTCCAAAATTGATGAAAAGACAAGATAAAAACTGATCAGGGAGGCTGCCAAGAGACCTACAGCAACAGTAAAGGAGTTGCAGTAATTTCTGGCAAGTACTGGTTGGGTACTACATGTGACAACAATCTCCCACATTCTCCATATGTCTGGGCTATGGGGTAGAGTTGCACGACGGAAGCCTTTTCTTACACAATAAAACATACATGCCTGGCTAAAATTTGAAAAACAATACATCAAGTCTCTCAAAAGCATATGGGAAAATGTGTTATGGTCTGATGAGACCAAGGTTGAACTTTTTGGCCACAATTCCAAATGGTATGTTTGACACAAAAACAACACTTTGCATCACCAAAAGAACACCATCCTCAAGGTGAAGGATGGTGGTGGCAGCTTTGGGGTTGCTTTTCTTCAGCTGGAACTGGGGCTTTAGTCAAGGTGGAGGGAATTATGAACAGTTCCAAATACCAGTCACTTTTGGCCCAAAACCTTCATTCATCTGCTAGAAAGCTGAAGATGAAGAGGAATTTCACCTTTCAACACCTCAATGACCCCAATCACATATCTAAATCAACAAAAGAATGGCTTCACCATAAGAAAATGAAAGTTGTAGTCTCATTTTTTATATCATAAAAATCTGGCATTTTAACAGAAGTGTGTAAACTTTTTATATCCACTGTACAGTCTCCCATGTATATTCCTTCTCTGTCCAGCAGGACCCACTGTTAATAAATCTTTTAACACTAGCAACTTTACAAACATATTTTGATTTTCAAATGCCATACATTCTAATACATTTGTAACATAAGCATCTGTACAAATCAGTCAGATATTCAAATGCTATACAGTTTTCATACATTTGTAACATAATAATCTGTGCAAATCAGTTTGATATTCAAATGCCCTACAGTTCTAATACATTTGTAGCCCAAACATCTTGTATAAATCAGTTTGATATTCAAAGGACATATCATTCTTTACAGAACTCCACCTGGCTATGCTGGCACTAGCCCATATCATCACAATGACCTAAAAATCGCATTCAAAAATAATGTGGGTTTAGCTACAGCTTGTGCTTTGTAACACAATGCATACTTGTTTTATTGTAGAAATTCTCAGACCGAAGGGCTTTAACAGGTGATTTAGTAAGTTGTCATAAAGTGACCAAATAAACTTATTCAAGCTAAGTAAACATAGAATATGGTGGCAGATAAGAGAAGCTTAGGCCATTCCCTTTCTTCCCATTTTCTGTTCTTTGAAAACATTACAATTCCTTGTTAACCTATACCATATTTCTTCCTATGTTCTGCTAGAGTTGCTTTATACATACGACCCTTGAGTTACTAAATTCTGTAAGTTTTTGATTCTACAATCACCTCCTGAAGACATCATTCCCATGCATTCATCATAATCAGCTCTTTAGAAAATTACATCTTAGCATGACTCCTTAGCTAATCTCACTCTGTTTTCCTCTTGTATTATTACCTTGCTTGACATGATGAATGTGTCCTCTAAACATTGCCCTTATGGCTTTATTTAATTATGTGAGGTACCCAAATGGAGCTGATACTTCCTTAGCTCCATCCTGTTTTCATTTTTCCTTTGAGGGCTCATATTAAGTTCCTTTATTCTCTCTTTACAGTTTGCACTCCTGCTGTCAGTGCTGATATTGTACTCTGCACATCTCCTATAGTCAGTTTACTCTTCAGCAGTGTACACAGTACTGTGGGTTTGGTATTACCAGCTGACACACAGGAAAATAATTTCTCATTTTCTTCCAAAGCAGCCTAAACAGGATGGATATAAGTAAGTGTCAGCTTCTTGGTTTTCCTTACTCCTTTTCATTTTGATGGCCAACTTGTAGAATATAGGATATAAGGGCAGCTTTGCAGAGTAACTTTTGAGGCTTTATATCATGTATTAAAACAACTTACTGAGTATCAGGGTTGTACATGTAAATGAAAATAACATGTTTTGGTTTAAAGCTAATGAAAATTAAAAACCACATCAAATTGCTCCTACTGCTAAGTGTATCAAGATCCACTGACTGGTATCCTTACACAAGTTGTCCCGATGTCTATACACATGCCCTTTAGCCAGGTATGGCATTCATTTCCCCAGAAAAGTCTACAGATATTTAGTTATAGAAGAATGTGTTACAATATCTTCCTGTCAATGCAAAGATGCACCACTGCTCACCAATATGTGATGTCCCCACATTGGGGCAGTGATCAAAGAGCCTGAATCCTCACCACTGACACTGAAGATGGATATTCATTTGGAATACAAATGGATACACTCAGTATTTCCTGAAGCAGTCCTCTCTACATCAAGCACAATTTCCCTTAAGAGCACACAGGAAACACAGTCAGCCTGGGTCTGGATTTCCTTATATTTGTCTCCATCCAGGTCCCCAAAAAGACTCCCCACTGGTACAGCTACAGGGTTAAGTCCTAAGCGGAGAGTCCATTTGAAGTCCTCCAACACCCTATCTGTGAAACCAGTGCTTTGTGTCCCTGCTCCAAGTAGCTGATATACACACATTCTGTGAGATTTGATTACACACACACACACACACACACACACACACACACACACACACACACACACACACACACACACACACACACACACACACACACACACACACACACACACACACACACACACACACACACACACACCTGAGAAAGGCTGTCACAGATTTACCTGCTGTGACCACTTCTGCACAGAGTATATGGTAGTTAGCACTGCCACCAGACACTCCACAATCAGCTACTCTAAGGCCCTTAACAAAGGGTGCCCAATTATACTATGTAATATAAATACTAATACAAATGGTAGTAGTTGACAAAGACAGCTAGGCCTTCTGGAGTGGCTCACACAGTGTCACCAAATAAATATAAGCACTCTCAAAGATTAAATACTGTCTAAAAGGACCAGCCACAATAAAAGTTTTAAATATATTTAGTAATAAATAATAGAATAGCATAAAAATACTGACTGTATATTTATAGTTGAAAAATTAATTATCAGGATGCTGCTTACTGTGATGGATCCAAAGTCTTCTTAAGACACTAAGGTCTTGCTGGCTGGATTCTGCTGAAATCAAAGTCTAGTTATAATTGTAGTCTGTTGCCCGCAGAAACTTGCAGAATATACACTGATGCAGCATCAAACTTTGTCACTTTAAAAGCAGTAATTAATAAATAACTTGTTATAACAAACCATGATAGAAACACGTACAGATTGTTTTCCTGTTGTCCGTTCTTTAAGGAAGCAGGTTAGCTTTCTTAATGACAATGTGAAATGCATACACCCTGTTTTTTACATTTTTGCTATGTCTGTAAGAGGTCGGATTTCTTGCTAACAGTGTGAAATGCATAGGAAAACATGTCCATTAAGCAAATTCCTTATTTTCTAAGCCACAGTCATTTAGTATGGATGCTAATCACATATCGCTAAACTCTATTTCTACATTTAAGCAAGCTTTATTTTATACTTTATTTATGTTGCATATTTGTAGCAGAATTACTTTCAACCTTAATACCTTGTTGAGCATACTCTAACAATAGTAAATCACAGAGTTCAAATCACAGGAAATATTGAAAATAACATTGATGGACAGACTCAGACAAATAAAGAAAAACAATTTCTAAACTAAGCTTCACTATATTGCCCTAACTGAATCTAGGAGAATGACTATTATAGGTTCATAGGTTCATAGGTTCATAGGTTTATACTAGGCTATCTGCCCTAAGGCATTTATAAGCCTAGCCCAAATTATTGTGGCTTACGCCACCCCTTATATGAAAAAATACTGTGCCCATTAGTTTGTTATGCCTCTGTCCAGCAGTGACCCAGAGATGATTCCCGGGGTAAACCTACGATCTCCCATCCACAGGTCTAGATTTCTCTTGAACAGAGTCAGCGAGGTGCTCTGCCTCACATGGACCGGGATTTTATTCCACAGCATAGAGTCTCTGGTGATAACCATCCCTCCAGCACGTCCTATTTATATCCGTGCTAAGGTTTAAGTCGCTTGCTCTAGTGGTTTTGGTGGATTTGTATTTTTTGAGGTGGAGCATGTCCATTAATTCTGGGTTGGACATGGCCTTGTATGTCAGGCACATGTCACCTCTGAGCAGACGGTATGCGACTGAATAGAGCTGGAGTTTCTTCAATCTGGCAGCATATGACAGATTTTGGAGTCCCTTTATCCTTTTGGTGAGGAACTTTTGGGGTCTCTCCAATTGCTGCAGATGTCGGGTGAGATACATCCAGAATGGGGCATTGTACTCGATCATTGGTCTGATAAGTGAAGAGTACAGGGGAACAATGACCTCACTAGATCTGGATGTGAATCCCTTCATGATCAGGTGGGCAATGTAGAAGGTCTTTCTAACCACTTTAGCAATGTGAGTGTCAAAAGAAAGGCCACTGTCAACCT
Source organism: Protopterus annectens (assembly GCF_019279795.1). Classification (NCBI taxonomy): domain Eukaryota; kingdom Metazoa; phylum Chordata; order Ceratodontiformes; family Protopteridae; genus Protopterus; species Protopterus annectens. Next base: position 223,107,113 of record NC_056727.1, read on the forward strand.
GGGTCCCCAGGTCCCTGATAACCTCTTCTGTGCTTAGTGGATTGCCACCTATATGGTAGCTTGGGGTTACCTTGTTTTCCCGAAGGGTATGACTATACATTTTTGGCGTTTAACTTCAGGCCATGGCTCTGGCACCAGCTATCTGTTTCTGTGAGTCCCTTCTGAAGGATATCCGTGTCCGATGCACTTTCCACTATGGCGCCCAGTTTGCAGTCATCTGCAAACTTTGTCAGCCAAAGTCCTCCCATGTTGGCCTGTACTTCTGAGAAGTAGATGCCAAACAATAGGGGCCAAGGACCGAGTCCTGTGGGACACCACTTGTGACCGGCTTGGAGTCTGACACAGCGCCAGCAACTCTAACCCTGTGGGTTCTGTCCTTAAGCCAGTTTGCAACCCATCTTGTGATATATGGGTTTACATTTAAGCTGGTAAGTTTTCTACAATACCAGTGGGTATTGTGTCGGCCTTTGCAAGGTCAAGGTAGGCTGTATGGACTGCCTTTCCCTCATCAATGGCCTTGGTGACTATTTCAAGAAGTCGACCAAGTTCAAAAGGCATGATCTTCCCTTGACAAAGCCAAACTGGGTCGGGTCCAATGTCTGCAAGTCCCTATATCTTTGTTTATGAGCTCCATTATGATCCTCTCCATAGCTTTGCAGACTAGACTTGTTAAGCTTATGGGGCGGTAATTACCAGGGTCCGTAGAGGCCACCTTTGTGGAGTGGGACCACAGTTGCCGTGACGCCACTCCTTGGGCACGATCCTGTGGTAAGGCTGAGATTAAACAGCTGCCTTATGTGCGGGTTTAATTCCTCATTTAGCTTCGTAGCACACAGCCGGGGACACCATCCGGTCCCATTGATGCTGTGTTTTAGCTTTACAGAGACCAGCTTTCACCTGCCCATTTGAAATGTCCGGGAGGCTACACTCGGCTGGCATAGTAATCTCTCCTTTACGTGCCGAGAGGGGGCTGAAGTCTGCGCTGCACCTGTCCGCCAGTATGTTGGCAATGTCTGTGGGTTCAGTGATTTTGTATCATTTTGACTAATTCTGAGCATATCTGTGAGTTTCCACCCAGGTTCCTAACATAGCTGAAAAAGGCCTTATGATTGTCCTTTGAATCCATGGCAATTTTTCTCTCAAAATTGGCCTTAGTTGATTTTATGAGTGCTCGTATTTTTTTACTAATAATGATCAGGGGTGACTTCCCTTTTATGGATTTTGTTCTATCATGTAATAGCTTTCTCCTCTTATTGTAAAGTTTGTTAATGGCTGGGGTCCACCAGACTGGACGTTTGCCCTTTGTGGAAAGAGTCTTGGTTTTATTTGGGATTGCCTGATCCATGCAGTCCTGGAGGTGTTCATAGAAGGCATTTGTAAGGGCTTCCGCAGCTTGTCCCTACTTACTTAATAGAGCAAGGCAGATAATGTGGTGAATAGTCGTCCTTACTGACAGGCCCAAGACGGAATACTAAATACTGAGAGATTTCTCTTTGTAATATCTAAAATTTCCAAGATGGCTAGAAGAATGACCTCATCTGGTCACCTAACTCTTAAGTTCCCACACTATTCCCCTTTGAAGCTTGAGCTAGGATGTTAGCATAGATGTGAAAATATGCATATCTAAAGTTTTGCTAATGTTTATGGCAGTGCCTGGGGTTCCCATCTTTTTACTGAGCTAACGAACAAAGGCTTCTTCCACACATGCCGTCTCCAGTCCTGTTCAGAACTGTGAGATAAGCACCTCCATGGCCAAACAGGTGGCCCAATTAACAGTATTTTTCTTAAAGTAAGAAGTAAGCTAGCTGTTTAACTCCTTCTCTTCCAGTGTCCTTTGCTAACACACACACACACACACACACACACACACACACACACACACACACACACACATATATATATATATATATATATATATATATATATTTATATATATATATATAGTGGATATAAAAAGTTTACACACCCCTGTTAAAATGCTAGGTTTTTGTGATATAAAAAAATGAGACCACAATAAATAATTTCAAAACTATTCCCACCTTTAATGTGACCTATACCCTGTACAATTCAGTTGAAAAACAAACAAATCCATTAGGGGAAAAACATAAAAAATAAAATAAATGTACAATAAGCTGGTTGCATAAGTGTGCGTACCCTTAAACTAATACTTTGTTGAAGCGTCTTTTGATTTAATTACATCATTCAGTCTTCTTGGTACACACCTGCCATCAATTAAAGATACTCTGATTAATCCCAAATAAAGTTCAGCTGTCAGAGTAGGATTTTCCTGACATTTACTCAGTTGCTTGCTACAGAAAAAGCCATGGTTCGCAGAGAGCTTACAAAGCATCAGAGGGATCTCATTGTTGAAAGGTATCAGTCAGGAGAAGGGTACAAAAAAGTTTCCTCAGCATTGAATATACCATGGAGCACAGTGAAGACAGCCATCAAAAAGTGGAGTAAATCTGGGACAACAGTGACGTTGCAAAGAACTGGACATCCCTCCAAAATTGATGAAAAGACAAGATAAAAACTGGTCAGGGAGGCTGCCAAGAGACCTACAGCAACAGTAAAGGAGCTGCAGTAATTTCTGGCAAGTACTGGTTGGGTACTACATGTGACAACAATCTCCCACATTCTCCATATGTCTGGGCTATGGGGTAGAGTTGCACGACGGAAGCCTTTTCTTACACAATAAAACATACATGCCTGGCTAAAATTTGAAAAACAATACATCAAGTCTCCCAAAAGCATATGGGAAAATGTGTTATGGTCTGATGAGACCAAGGTTGAACTTTTTGGCCACAATTCCAAATGGTATGTTTGACACAAAAACAACACTTTGCATCACCAAAAGAACACCATCCTCAAGGTGAAGGATGGTGGTGGCAGCTTTGGGGGTGCTTTTCTTCAGCTGGAACTGGGGCTTTAGTCAAGGTGGAGGGAATTATGAACAGTTCCAAATACCAGTCACTTTTGGCCCAAAACCTTCATTCATCTGCTAGAAAGCTGAAGATGAAGAGGAATTTCACCTTTCAACACCTCAATGACCCCAATCACATATCCAAATCAACAAAAGAATGGCTTCACCATAAGAAAATGAAAGTTGTAGTCTCATTTTTTATATCATAAAAATCTGGCATTTTAACAGAAGTGTGTAAACTTTTTATATCCACTGTACAGTCTCCCATGTATATTCCTTCTCTGTCCAGCAGGACCCACTGTTAATAAATCTTTTAACACTAGCAACTTTACAAACATATTTTGATTTTCAAATGCCATACATTCTAATACATTTGTAACATAAGCATCTGTACAAATCAGTCAGATATTCAAATGCTATACAGTTTTCATACATTTGTAACATAATAATCTGTGCAAATCAGTTTGATATTCAAATGCCCTACAGTTCTAATACATTTGTAGCCCAAGCATCTTGTATAAATCAGTTTGATATTCAAAGGACATATCATTCTTTACAGAACTCCACCTGGCTATGCTGGCACTAGCCCATATCATCACTATGACCTAAAAATCGCATTCAAAAATAATGTGGGTTTAGCTACAGCTTGTGCTTTGTAACGCAATGCATACTTGTTTTATTGTAGAAATTCTCAGACCGAAGGGCTTTAACAGGTGATTCAGTAAGTTGTCATAAAGTGACCAAATAAACTTATTCAAGCTAAGTAAACATAGAATATGGTGGCAGATAAGAGAAGCTTAGGCCATTCACTTTCTTCCCATTTTATGTTCTTTGAAAACATTACAATTCCTTGTTAACCTATACCATATTTCTTCCTATGTTCTGCTAGAGTTGCTTTATACATACGACCCTTGAGTTACTAAATTCTGTAAGTTTTTGATTCTACAATCACCTCCTGAAGACATCATTCCCATGCATTCATCATAATCAGCTCTTTAGAAAATTACATCTTAGCATGACTCCTTAGCTAATCTCACTCTGTTTTCCTTTTGTATTATTACCTTGCTTGGCATGATGAATGTGTCCCCTAAACATTGCCCTTATGGCTTTATTTAATTATGTGAGGTACCCAAATGGAGCTGATACTTCCTTAGCTCCATCCTGTTTTCATTTTTCCTTTGAGGGCTCATATTAAGTTCCTTTATTCTCTCTTTACAGTTTGCACTCCTGCTGTCAGTGCTGATATTGTACTCTGCACATCTCCTATAGTCAGTTTACTCTTCAGCAGTGTACACAGTACTGTGGGTTTGGTATTACCAGCTGACACACAGGAAAATAATTTCTCATTTTCTTCCAAAGCAGCCTAAACAGGATGGATATAAGTAAGTGTCAGTTGGTTTTCCTTACTCCTTTTCATTTTGATGGCCAACTTGTAGAATATAGGATATAAGGGCAGCTTTGCAGAGTAACTTTTGAGGCTTTATATCATGTATTAAAACAACGTACTGAGTATCAGGGTTGTACATGTAAATGAAAATAACATGTTTTGGCTTAAAGCTAATGAAAATTAAAAAACACATCAAATTGCTCCTACTGCTAAGTTTATCAAGAGCCACTGACTGGTATCCTTACACAAGTTGTTCCGATATCTATACACATGCCCTTTAGCCAGGTATGGCATTCATTTCCCCAGAAAAGTCTACAGATATTTAGTTCTAGAAGAATGTGTTACAATATCTTCCTGTCAATGCAAAGATGCAAGTGTGGAACATAAACCCTAGCAATGTGTGACAAATGGTCAAAATGTGGAAAACCCTAATTTCGTACTGCATGAAAACGCACCACTTCCAAGGGGGTTGGATGAAGTGGGCTGCCTGCCAGAAGTATTAATTTAGGGAATCCTGTACATTTGTGACAAGCGCGTAATTAACTTGAGGTTTGTGTCAATCTACATTTTCTTCACGATACTGCATGACACTATTCTCATTTCACCTTATTGAGAAGCCCATAATTGATATAAGAAGCTAAGTATGAACCACTCTACTTGGCCAAAACTGAGACTGCAGTGCAATTACAAACTGCACTGTAATTCCCTTAACACACTACTGGAACATAAAAAATGACGTACATTTGCTACATAATAAGCATATCACTGAAAATGGTATTGCTGATCAGTATATGTCTTACAAAGGAAGCTGCATCTTACTTAAAGTTAAAAGCCACAGCCAATAACATTTACACTCACACTACCCTGAGAATTAGATGTCAGTCTTCTTCTTTTCCCAGTTAGGGGTCACCACAGTGGATCACCTGTCTGTTCATGATTGGCAGTGGAGTTTTACAGTGTCAAGTTGCCAGCCTGGTGTCCAACCTTCCACAGAAGGCACACACACGCATGCATACACTCATGCCTAGGGCCAATTTAGAGTGTTCAATCCACCTACAGCGTGTCTCCGGGATGTAGGAGGAAACTGAAGCACCTGGAGGAAACCCAGGTGACCACAGGGAGGACATGCAGACTCCACACAGAAGGCACCTCAGCCGAGGATCAAACCAGAGAACTTATTGCTGTGAGGTGGCAAATGCTAACTGCTGAACCACCACAGCTGCCCTTGAGAATCAGATGTCAATAAATAAATTAAATAAAATCGACAGAAACTTTGATAAAATGTAATATACTCAGTAGAAAAATGGATGCATAACTGTATTCAAGTGCAACTATTAAAATAAAAAAGGCCATCAGCCCCACCACATCTTCTCCAACTAAATCTGTTGACTCTACCAATCAAGGACAAAGCAGAGCAGAATCAGGAACAAATCCAAGATTAATCAGGGACACAATATATAGCCACTATTACATTAATACACATTTGTTTTGAAACAACAACTTTATAATTCTAATTATGTCATCTGTTAAGTATAAAGTTACCAGTTTTAGGAGGGATTAAAAGAGTCAGAGCTAACATTGGAGTCAAAATTAAGGACTGGTCAATACATAAGTAAAATAAGCAAAGTTAGGTGAATCAAAAAAAAAAAAAAAAAAAAAACAACAACAGAAGGAAAATTGAAAGGAGCTGGGCCAGTTACAGAGAAGAGAAATAAAAAAACTGTCTAGGTGCAGAACATAAACAGAATCCAGAATTAAGTAATTTGCACTTTAAGCAATGACATAGATAACAGTTTAAGTGTGAGAATTTAATAAATGTGTTTAAAATGTGTTTAAAATATGGCACAGTGGTGCATATTCCCCTGTACTGTTCACTATCAGTGGTGGATCTTGAATCCAGAAATCTGGACAAAGCCTAAACTAATGGGGGGGGGGGTCAAAGGTCCAGAAATAGGGACAGACGTTAAATATTACTCTTATAGACTTGGAAAGTTGCTGGAATAACAGGATTTGTGCTATCATACATTTTCAGAAGGATTATGAAGTCTGAAACTCAAATGTGTCACATTTTAGTAACTGGAATCCTCAGAGATTTGCCAGAAAACCACATTTTATGTGGAACAGACTAAAAATATGAAGCAAAAATTCTAAGCATTTTGCAAACATCTGGAGCCCTATTCCTGTCTGAGTGTATGTTTAATCACTCCCACACTACAATTTCAGCCACTTACCTCTGCCCTGTGAGGGAACAAAGCAGCTGCAAATCCACAAGTCTAGCAGTCCACAAAATGCAGTCTGGAACAAATAAAGAAAACAAAAATAATAATAATACAAGGCAAGGGTATAGCTCCCAGGTAGCAACAACAGTCAGCAGCCTGGCAATAACACCACCACGGCCTTCCCACCCCAAACAAAGCCAATATAATGCATGTCCTGCAGTGCCAGAAACAACTCCTGTTCAGCCTAGTGTCATGCCCCTCTTATTTACAGAGTGAACTTTCAAGCAAATCCTCTTTAGCTCAGGAAACCAACAGTGTCCAGGATACCACACAGATAAAAAACTCTTTTCCCGTAACTCTGAATATAATATTGTTGTGCCCTGCAATACCATTTTAGAAAGTATTGCAGTGGAGTGAAAACCATTAGCAGCACATGAATGGCTGCATTCTCTGCCTCCTCATTAGCTCCCTTTACCTCAGAAGCAGTTACTTGATTGGCCCATATACTGTGATGCCGATTGGCTGTAATTGTGGTATACAAATCAATCAAAAATCACAAAGTGGATACACTTCTGTTCAGTACGGAACAGCGGAACAGTGGGTTAAATCTATCTGAAATGCAGAGTCTTCTGCACAATCAGGAGCACTTGGCTGCTCAGTGTCAATGTCTATCATAGAGTTTCATAGCTGTTTTGTTTAATGTCAGTGGTGCAACAGGTAGCATCCTTTCCTTTGGTGCAGAAGGTTGTTGGTTCTCTTCTCACATCAGATATATTGATTGCTGTCACTACTATTCAGCATGAGGGGATGCTGCACTCCTGAGTGCAGTAGCTTAGTATTGTTAGGGCAAAACAAGAGGGGCAACTGCCCCAGGTGCAAAGTGCTGGGGGTCATACCTCTCAACTGTCTGGATTTGTGCCTCATATATTTTATGAATTTCTCATAAAATTAGTGGTTTCTGGCAAAACACTGAGGATTGAAGTCACTAAATAATGACATACATTTGAGTTTTAGACTTCATATCCTTCAGAAAATACATGCTAACAAAAACCCTGTTATTCTAGCAACTTTCTAAGTTTATAGGAACAATATTTAAAATTTGTCCTTATTTTTGGGCCTTTGACCTGCCATTATGTTAGGCTTTGCACAGATTTATTATGTGAAAAGGCTGTGAGGTATGTTGGGGGCATGATCACCAGCCAATCTCCCTTTCTTTAATGCAATACCAGCTTTTAAAAGCCAGTATTGTATTTGCAGTCAAACCTGAGTGTTGTAGCACTCCGTGTGTGGTCTAAACTGTAGCAATTGCTTATAAAACCTGAGTGCTGTAGCATTCTGTGCAAGCAGGGTATAAACTGTAGCAACTGTTTGCTACATTTGCAGTAAGCAGTTTGGTTCAGTTTATAATATATATTTTTTTTTTAAATAAAACACGAGCACCGTAGCAGGCAGGGTATAAACTGTAGCAACTGCTTGCTACAGTTTATAAGAAGAAAATCTTATTTATTTATTGTAATAAAAGGGGGACGGTCATGCTCAGGTCATAGAAATGGGACCTGAATCGCTGGGCAGGATGAAGGGGGCCGTGTTGTACAGCTGGACACTTGGTTGGTGTCAATGGAAGGAATGCCTGTTTTTTTTTTTTTTATCACCAACATACCAATTTTTTTTTTTTTAAATAATAGGCAATTTATTTTTCAAGGACAGCAGGCACTGAGTTTACAGATGAAGCACTGAAATGCAACATTGTTTGCCAGCAGCAACTACTTCATTAGCTAAAGATTTCTTCAATATGGAATTATTCAGATGACTTTCAATTTGAAGATATTGTGCATATTGACTGTTGTTGGTTGATTATAATGACAACAGTTTGAGTGGCCTTTTACAGTTGAAATGTTCTTTAATGGGTGGCCTTGTCATTATTGGGTTTTATGTTTTGTTTCACTGCTTACTGAAAAATGTTCAAAACTGCAAATTTAAAAACTCACTATAACAAGTGGCAATATAGTAAACAAATAATATAACTTAATGTAATCAGGAAAGTGAATCAAGGAACACTTGCATTTATGAATGGTCCTAAAATTGTGCACAGAGGGCCCATGGTTTGAAAACAAAGGTACACAATCTGCAACTGGCCAGATACGTTTTCAACGAATGTGGGTTTCACTGCAGTTTCAATGAATGTGAGTTTCAAGGCTAGAAAAGTTTCCTGTTGCTCATGCTAAGTCTGTGTTCACTGTGAGCCTGCATTGTTTTGTTTAGCAAATGGCTATCTGTGATAATATTTGAAATAAAAGTTTTAAATTAAATCCAAATATGTGTAATCATTGTACAAGTAAAGAAGAAAATACTATGTACACTGACAGGTTTGAACAATGTTTTATGGTAACTGGGGAGAGAGAGAAAGAGAGGCAAGTAATGGGACACTGCAATGGCTGCTGGGTGGGGATGTGGTGGGTGGGTGGAGGCTGATCCATTACCCTACCTAGGGCCCCAACAAAATGTTCCTGACTGACACATATCAATACCGACATCTATGGCTGAAGCATTTAAAAACAATATTTAAAAATATTTAAGGCAATGAATATTCAAAGTGGCACATCACTAACATTACACATTCCCAAAATAACAGTTTTAAGAAATGTTGTTGTGCATCTTTTGGCTTTTCCCGGTTAGAGGTCACCACAGTGGAACTCCAGTCCGCTAATGATTGGCAGTAGATTTCTACATACCGAGTTGCCAACCCTGACACACAACCTTCAATGAAGGTACGCCCATTCACGCATGTCTCCACACAGAAGACACTTTAGCTGAGAATCGAACAGGACAACGTCTTACTGTGAGGCGATAACGCTACGGCAGCAACAGTTTTATGGAATACCATTTCTAATATAGTATATACTATCTATTAGCACTGTTATCTCTTTTAGGTGGAGTGGAAGTTGTATGATACTGTTAAGTCATACGGTTTTCTTGAGATGATGTAACAGCTGACAACACAGAGACCACCTAATGGCTGTACCACAGGTAAACAGAAAATGATGTGCTCCCGCAGTATAAGCAATGCTTGTAATTATCTAAATAAGGCATGGTTTATGTTTATGTTTAAAATGTTCTCCTCCAGGGCATGATTAATGATCTGCTTTTGAAATATTTATTGTTTAAGAATATAATGACACCCAGTTTAAATGCTGTATTAAGTAAGATTTTGCCTGAGCAATTAGGATAACTGGTTTTTAATAAGTTCATAGATTAGTACTAAGCTAACTGCCCTTGCGAGCCATTTTAAGCCTAGCCAATTATCCCTTGTGAGACTCAAACCCTGCACCTTGTGTTTGTAAGGCAAACACCTTAACCATTAGGCCACCCTCTCAAAGGATCGAAAAGTTGAAGTGCCACTGTATTACTCATCATTTTTGAAGAATAAATATAATGTTTAGCCACTTAATTTTGTATTTTTAGCACATTATTTAATAGATTATTTAGTCTGTATGTCTGTGTGTGTTTACTATTAGCTCGAGTCATCTAACCTGCTATGGCTATATCTGAGCACACCAGAATGAACCTCACCACTCCCTCCTGGTTACTCACAGACATTACCATTCATCAGGTAGGCACCCTGTTACTCACAGACATTACCATTCATCAGGTGGGCACCCTGTTACTCACATACATTACCATTCATCAGGTGGGTGCCCTCTTACTCACAGACATTACCATTCATCAGGTGGGTACTCTGATTCCTTGAGGAGGGGAGAGGAGTCTTACTGGCAGCTCCATTGTGGAAAGTGTAATGGAGTAAGCTTCCTGACTGATAGTACAGGAGAGCTATAAGGTCACCATCCTCTGGATGAGTAATTGCAGTGCCTGTCTTGGTGGCATGATATGCAAAGTAGTCATTTATATTAGTGGCATTTAAAAGCCCAATGTGCAGCTTGTGCACCCAGTTTACTTTGGTGATCTTAGTGTGTTTTTGAACCCAGTTCTTGTAACACAAACAGATAACCTGCATCTGTCCAAATGAGCTAGAGTTCCCTGACTGATATTAACTTGTTTCTTTATTTTCATTTGTTCATTTCCAGGGCAGAGAATTTGAGATTCTTAACATGCCAATTAGTATGGACTGATAAAAGTTTTGATTTATATTAAAGTTCATTGCTTTTGACTTTACTGCTTTGAGGAGCAGTTTGTGAATTAGTACCCAGTTGGACAGATGACTAAAATCAAATAGAAGTTGGAATCTTATGGTGGACCAGGATGGGTTGGAATAATAAATTATAACATCACTATGCAGGATTATTGGAAGTTTAAGAAGATCCAAAGGTAGTCTGTTTATAAAAAGGGAAAATAGTAGAAAGGCCAGAATCGAACCTTGGGAGACTATGTATTACAGAAGAGCTGAGTTTGATATGGGGTTTTATATTTCCACTGACAGGAATCTCTGAGCTAGAACATTATTTTTCAGTCTGCAGCTTTAGGACTCAGGCCTGGGGAGATAAGAGCGTCACAAAGGAGAATATGGTCTTCCAAATTAAATGTTTTGGGGAGGTCAGTGAAGACAGCACTCCATTTACATTTCTCTGGTCCAAGTTCGGAAGTATATCTGTATGCTTCTTTCAAACCAAGATCCAAGTTTGTACCTGGATTAGATCTCATATTGTTCTATATAGAAACTGATTTGTGTGTAGCATGATTTTTTTCAAGGATTTTGCCTAAGTTGTAAATGATAGAAATAAAGCTGAAGTCACCAGTGGCCTTGGGATGAAGACACTTGAAAGAGAAAAATAATGTCATGCTTCCAGATACTGGGAAGGGAATTTTAAAATAGGGAAGGATTGAAAGATATAATGAAGTGTGTGTGTGGGGGGGGGTGCAGTACAGTCCTTGTAGAGCTTGATGAAACTTGGAAGTAGGGAATATGAGCCAGAAGGGCAATTGCTTTGAATTCTACCAAGGATTGTGGGGTTAGGGTGCTCCACTCCTGAATGTGTTGTCCTTCAAATGAGATGTTAAAACAAGGTCCCATCTGTTTAAATAGGTGATAACTAAGGTGGATGTAAAAGATCCAACAGCACCTATAGAAAAGCATTGGGGTTCTTTACATAACCCATAAGTATTACACAACCAAATAATTATATATATATATATTTATATATATATATATATATATATATATATATATATATATATATATATATATATACACTGTTCCAACTATTTATTTATTATTTATTTTATTTAGTGACATTTGTTAACTGGGTTGGTCCAGCTGGGCTTGTGGCCCATTTTCAGTGGAGACCCAAGGAGAAAAGCTCCAAAAAAAAAAAACACAAACAGAGAATTGAACATTTGAGTAAAAAATATGGTCAAAATCAGTTATACAAGGACGTTAGAGAGACAAAGCAAATATGCAAAGACATGATATATACATAGCAATAGTTTTACAGACTAAAAAAATATATTTACATATTTACAAAAAGAGTCAAGTCCAACAGTATTTATTGTAGAGTTTAATAAGTATCCACAATAGTGGAGTACTTAGCTGTATGTGGAGGGACTGAAAAGGTATATAGTAGTGTTGTGGGGAGCTTAAGTAGGAGGTTGACAAAGACATATTTTGGAGTTGAGTAGATGAAGTTTGAGTTTTTTTTTAAAGTGGGATGGGTGAATGATGGAACAAATGTCTCTTGGGAGTTTGTTCCAGGCTTGGGCGATAAAGTGTTCATAGAGGAGATTGCCAGCTATTTTTTTGGGTTGATAGATTTGTAGTAGTTGCTGATTAGAGGTATGGAGAGTCTGCACAGGAGTGTAGATAGAGATGAAGGAAGAGAGATCAGGGCAGGATGAAGGTTTGTAAAGAAAGACCAGGGCAGGATGAAGGTTTGTAAAGAATGAAGTGTAACATTTGAAGTTGTGACATCAGTAGGAGATGGGGGAATTCTAACCAGTGGAGAGTATTTAGGGCAAGGCAGTGATGTGTATTGTATGGAGAGTTTGTGATAAATCTAGCTATATTGTGGCAAGTTTGTTGGAATTTGTTTAAAGTAGTAGTTTGGATGTTGGTGAGTACTGGGGCAGCATATAGAAAGGAGGGGAGGAGAAGAGCTTGTGCAAGGGAGAGGCACTTGTAGTTAGAAATCTTTTGTTGCGATACAGTAAACCAAGTTTCTGGTGAGTCTTTTTTTATGCTTTGGAGGATGTGCAAGTTGAATTTGAGTTCATCGTCTATGATGACCCCAAGGAGTTTAGTGTGATCTTCAGGTTGGATAACAGTGTTATTAGAGGAAGTAATAGTAAAGGTGGATCTGAGGCGAGAGAGAGATCAGGGAGAAAATAATAAGAGTTTGGTCTTTTTAGGGTTGAGAATTAGTAGATCCCTGGACAACCACTGTTCAGTGGATAGGAAGGCCTGTTGAGTAAGAGTGTGGAGATTGGAGATATTGTCTGAGATGGAGATGAGAGTCGAGTCATCTGCATATTGGATGCGGGAGGATTGTTTACAAGAAGTATAGAGATCATTGGTAAAGACATTAAATAGGAGGGGACCCAAGATGGAACCTTTTGGTAGCCCGGTTGGGACAGGTATGAATGGAGAAGTGGAAGAGAGCCATTTAACAGATTGCTGCCTGCAGGATAAGTAACTGGAGAACCAGGTAAGGGAGGAAGAAGATAGCTTGAGGTCTACAAATTTACAATATATACATATATATATATATATATATATATATATATATATATATATATAGACATACGTGTGTGTGTGTGTGTATTATATATATATATATATATATATATATATATATATATGGGTCTACTTCTAAAGACCGAACCAACGATTCCCGACACAGAAATCACCGGCCAGAAAACCGACAACACACAAACCCGACAACGAAACACCGAACACCATAACACCGACACACTACCGTAAACAACACAGTACACTACAACACATATCCACTAGCCCTAACCCAAACCCTAACCCTAAGGTCCGACACTACCGCACTCTCCCTACCTGCACCCTAACCCTAACTCACTTACACACAACCCCAAGCTCCGACACTACCGCACTCTCCCTACCTGCACCCTAACCTAACTCACTTACACACCCGAACCCCAAGCTCCGACACTACCGCACCTCTCTCTACCTGCACCTAACCCTAACTCACTTACACAAACCCCAAGCTCCGACACTACCGCACACTCACCTATCACACCTAACCCTACATCCCTGAGTATTGCACACTTATCTGTCCGCTCCCTACTCCTAAATCCCTCACTATCGCATACTTACCAGGTCGCACTTACACATTCCCCTTGTCGGTCTTCCGTCTGTCGGGATTCGAGCGTGTCGGTCAACTGCGTTGTCGGTCGTTTGGTGTCGGTGATTTCACTGTCGGCGAATCGTGTGTCATTAGAAGTAGACCCATATATATATATATATATATATATATATACACATACATACACAGTGCATATAAAAAGTGTACACACCCCTGTTAAAATGCCAGCGTTTTGTGATATAAAAAATGAGACCACAATAAATCATTTCAAAACTTTTGCCACGTTTAATGTAACCTATATCCTGTACACTTCATTTGAAAAACAAACAAATCTGTAAGGGGAAAATATAAAAAATAAAAAACGTACAATAAGTTGGTTGCAGAAGTGTGCACACCCTTAAACTAATACTTCGTTGAAGCACCTTTTGATTTAATTACTAGCATTCACTCTTCTTGGCACACACCTGCCATCAATTAAAGAGACTCCAGTTAACCCCAAATAAAATTCAGCTGTTCAAGTAGGATTTTCGTGACATTTACTCAGTTACCTGCTATAGCAAAAGCCATGGTTCACAGAGAGCTTACAAAGCATCAAAGGAATCTCATTGTTGAAAGGTATCAGTCAGGAGAAGGGTACAAAAACATTTCCACAGCATTGAATATACCATGGAACACAGTGAAGACAGTCATCAAAAAGTTGAGAAAATATGGGACCCCAGTGACGTTGCAAAGAACTGGACGTCCCTCCAAAATTGTTGAAAAGACAAGATGAAAACTAGTCAGGGAGGCTGCCAAGAGACCTACAGCAAAACTGAAGGAGCTGCAGGAATTTCTGGCAAGTACTGGTTGTGTACTACATGTGACAACAATCTCCCATATTCTCCATATGTCTGGACTATGAGGTAGGGTTGCAAGACAGAAGCCTTTTCTTACACAGAAAAACATCCTGGCGCGGCTAAAATTCACAAAACAATACATCAAGTCTCCAAAAAGCATGTGGGAAAACGTGTTATGGTCTGATGAGACCAAGGTTGAACTTTTTGGCCACAATTCCAAAAGGTACGTTTGGCGCAAAAACAATACTTTGCATCACCAAAAGAACACCATCCCCATGGTGAAGCATGCTAGTGGCAATATCATTCCTTGGGGTTGCTTTTCTTCAGCTGGAACTGGGGCTTTAGTCAAGGTGGAGGGAATTATGAGCAGCTCCAAATACAAGTCACTTTTGGCCCAAAACCTTCAGGCGTCTGCTGAAAAACTGAAGATGAAGAGGAATTTCACCTTCCAACACGACAATGACCCCAAGCATGCATCCAAATCAACAAAAGAATGGCTTCACCAGAAGAAAATTAAAGTTTTGGAATGACCCAGCCACAGTCCAGACCAGAATCCAATAGAAAATTTGTGAGGTGACCTGAAGAGGACTGTGCACAAGAGATGCCCTCGCAATCTGACAGATTTGGAGCACTTTTGCAAGGAAGAGTGGACAAATATTGTCAAGTCAAGATGTGCCATGCTGACAGACTTCTACCCAAGAAGACTGAATGCTGTGATTAAATCAAAGGTGCTTCAACAAAGTATTAGTTTAATGGTGTGCACACACAACAAAGTATTAGTTTAAGGGTGTGCATACTTATGCAACCAGCGTAATGTACATTTTTTATTTTTTATATTTTTCCCCCAACAGATTTGTTTGTTTTTCAATTGAATTGTACAGATTATATGTCACATTAAAGGTGGGAAAAGTTTTGAAATGCTTTATTGTGGTCTCATTTTTTTTTCACAAAAACCTGGCATTTTAACAGGGGTGAGTACACTTTTTATATCCACTGTTTGTGTATGTATATATATATATATATATATATATATATATATACTTTGCAAATCACATCGTCTTTCATATTTTGTTTCATCATATGAAAAACATACTTATTACTTTTTTGACACCCAATCCAGTTTCCACAACCAAAACCTTATTTTTTTCAACATTATTGCTAAATCTGATTTTTCATTGAACATGATCTCCTCCTTAACCCTCTGATTCCAGATCAACTATAGTATAGAAAGTATGTTTTTATTGGGATCTTCAACCTCTTTCTTATTTATGCTTCTACAGTAGCCAAATTCAATCATATCCATACTTAAATTACTTACGTCTTTAAAGTCACTCACATATTCTCTCTCTATAATCTTTCCCCATAACATTTTTACCCTTTTACATTATATAAGAACATGTTCACAAGTTTCAAATTCCTGCACAATATAAACAGACTCTGTCTTTTATAGTTTTATATGGCATATTCGCCTTCACTGGTAATTTTTATATAGGCAGTCTCCATAAAAAATGTTGAGCTTCTTAATGTCTTTTGCACCTTTTCATTCTCACAGTAATACCATGCCTTTCTCAATGTTTAGTTCCTTCCAAGGATATATCCTATAATATGTTTTCCATAATTGTATCATACCATCCTTTTCATTTATTATCAATTCTATTCACATTTATTTTCCATAATAGAATCTTGTCTTGATAATTTGCCATTTCTTTATTATAAGCCCTCCTTCTTTTCCAACTAAAAACAAATCAGCCATTCTGTTTTATATTTTAGACTTAATATTTCCGTTATTAATGAACCATCGTTTTCTTTTAAACATTTCATTACTGTATATAAGTTCAATGAAGACATAAACACTGTAGGGTTTTTTAACCCTAAGCCTCCTTTTTTGCTTTTCACATACAATACCCCTCTTTTCACAGGGTTCACACTCGATCCCCAGATAAAAGAAAATATTATATTATATACATCCCAAAGTTTATCCCAAGGATCTTAATTTTATCCTTATTGAATATGATTTCACTAATCTTTCCCTCAAGACCTAAACCCTGAGTTTTGTCGTTATTTAATACAAAACCAATAAGCTGAATAATTTCTTGCATTTGTTTTAACACTGTAGCCATACTTGCTTCATTCTTTGTTGTAATAATAATAATATCATCTGCATAATTTAACAAAATGGGCATTTTTATCCCTTCATTTGAAATATAGCTCATAACTTCCATTTCCTTATTCATATACATAGATATTGCATTCATACACTAAATCATCCTGTATTCGCAAATTTAAATCTAGAATTTCCTGATGTTGTACATTCAACTGTTTTTCATTTTCTATTATCAGTACATGCATAATAGCCAAACCACTTTCATTAAGTATGTTTACAATTTCATTAAACATTTCCGTGGGGTGTATGGGGTGCCAGGGGGAGGTAGTACCTCTGATGGGCGAACATGTCATGCTCTTCAGAGTAGTTCATCCACCTTGGTCCTCACTTGACAGTCAGCTCTCACCTGTGGCTCCTCATAGCTGTCTGCATGCAACAGCGGCCACACCTCGGGCAATGGCTTCAACTGGCCGGCAAAACCAGGTGAGGGTAGCCAATGGGTTTGCAACCGTCAGCGAGTCAGGGCTTGTCTACCTATGCATGCAAAGACTGGATCTGGCAGATTGCATGGAGGAAATCACCTGACTGATTTAATGGGCAGGAAAGTGGACTCAGCAAAGTGATATGGAGCACAATCAGGACACAGTGAGACACATTAGGACACTGTTGGCCATCCACTGCATCCTGACCCATCTCCAGTAGTCTCGACTATGTCCTGCCACTAGATCAAGATAGGCTGGGACGAGAGAGTGAGACTGACGATCTGCACAACTCTCTCTCACTATAATCCAATTCACACGTAAGTCAAGACCCCCCCCCCCAAAGTCCTATGGTGATGGGTGAATGACGAAGTAGCAGGTGTGGATACACTGGAAGCTGTAGCCACAACCTCACACACAGGTGGCCCAGGGCAATGGGTCACTCTCTACTGGACTGAAGCAGCAGTGGAGTTCGGCAGCCCCCTGGGTGTCTGAGCAGCCCTATTTAGGATCGCTCTGGTCACCTCCATGGTCTGAGGAAGGGGCTAGAAAAGGTGCTCTAAACATAGCCTGCTTCATCCTACCCCTGGCCTGCTTGCCATGGCAGGCAGGGATCCCAACCATGCAGTCGAATCACAAAGAAAAAAACATTGATGACTTCGCTCACCATTGGCACATAGAATGTGTGCATGCTCATGGATAGCTCCAAAACAGACAGACCTGAGAGATGGACAGCACTTGTCGCAAGAGAACTCAGCAGGTATAACATCCAGATTGCAGCCCTCAGTGAGACCAGGTTCACAGACGAAGGCCAGCTGACAGAAGTTAAAGCCGGTTATACTTTTTTTTGGAGTGGCCGCAGCAACAATGAATGTCATGAAGCAGGAGTGGGTTTCACCATCAGATCTAATCTGATTAGCAAATTAGCCAGCTTCCCTAAAGGATTCAATGACCGACTTATGTCTCTGTGGCTTCCCCTCAAAGGAAAGTGCCATGCCACCTTCATCAGTGTATATGCCCCCACCATGACAAATCCAGAGGAAATTAAAGACAAGTTTTAAGAATACTTGGAGTCTCTCATAGCATCTGTGCCCAAGGTGGGTAAGCTCATAATCTTAGGTGACTTTAATGCCAGAGTTGGTGCAGACTATCAGACATGGGAGGGTGTCATTGGGAGGAATAGAGTCAGCAAAAGTAACAGCAATGGTCATCTACTTCAGAAGACCCGTGCAGCTCATGACCTGTTGATCACAAACACAGTCTTCTGCCTACCCAGCCGTAACAAGATATCCTGGATGCATCCATGCAGCAAGCACTAGCATCTCATTGATTACATTACAGTAGGGAGAAGGGACAGGCAGGATGTTACAGTGACTAAGGCCATGTGTGGCGCAGACTGCTGGAGAGACCACAGACTCTTCCTCTCAAAACTCAACATGTACATTCAGCCTAGGCGGCGCCCGCAGGGGAAAAAGACAAATAGGCGCCTGAATGTCAGCAAGTTAGAACAACACTCTGTATGCCAGAAACTCAGGTAGGACCTTGACAGTAACCTTGACCAACTCAGCTTTGGCACCAACAGTGCAGAAGAGGACTGGGCAGCCTTTAGGGATGTGGTCTACAGCACTGCTCTCGCTCATTTGGACCTGAACACACACAAACACCAGGACTGGTTTGATGATGATGATGACTAAGACATTTAGAAGCTGCTGGATAAGAAGCGTGAAGCCTTCAGATCCCTCCAGCAAGACACTACATCCATCATCAAGAAAGCAGCCTAAAACTCCATCAAAAGCAAGGTGCAAGCAAAGCTCAGAAAGATGCAAGACTCGTGGGTTAGCAGAAAGGCAGTTGAGATCCAGAAGTACACTGATAGCAACAGCTCCAAGCATTTCTATGATGCCCTGAAGACCCATCTACAGCCCACAGTCCTCTGGAACATCACCACTGCTCAGTACCGACGGGTCCACCCTGCTTACTGACAAGAAAGCCATCCTGGAAAGATGGTCTGAGCACTTCAGCAATGTCCTGAATAGGCCTTCCTCTATCAATACGGAAGCCATTGACCGCATGCTGCAAGTCACCATTGACACCTCCCTGGCAGAACCTCCAAAGGAATCAGAGTTTAAGGAAGCAATTAAGCTTCTCTCCAATAGTAAAGCACCAGGCTCTGACTCCATTCCAGCTGAAATCTACAAGACAGGGGGACCAGTCTTGTTACAGAAGCTCACCGAGCTCTTCCAGACCATGTGGCAACAGGAAGTTATCCTTCAGGGGCTAAAGGATGCCTCCATCATCCATCTCTCTAAGAGAAAGGGAAATTGACACAACCACAGAGGAGTCTCTCTCCTGGTCATTGCCGGCAAAATCCTTGCCAGAGTCCTCCTCAACCGTCTCATTCAAAACATGGAAGATGGACACCTGCCAGAGAGTCAGTGCGGCTTTAGAGAGGGCCGTGGGACACTGGACATGATATTTGCAGCACGTCAGCTTCAGGAGATGTGCCAGGAACAAAACCGGGACGTGTACACAATGTTCATGGACCTGACCAATGCCTTTGAAACCGTCAGTCATGAGGGGCTATGGCGGATCATTGAGAAGTTTGGCTACCCAGTCAAATTCATCAGTATGGTGCTCCAGTTCCATGATGGCATGCTTGCTTGAGTACTGGATGATGGAGACTCCACTGATGCCTTCCCATTCACCAATGGAGTCAAGCAAGGCTGTGTATTGGCACCCATGCTGTTCAGCATGATATTCTCGGCCATGCTGGCAGATGGCTTCTGCAATGATGAAGAAACCAGTATCAAGATTAAATGCAGGACTGATTGCAGGCTCTTCAACCTGAGGAGGCTACAGGCCAAGACCAAGGTTAAAAAGGACTTTGTGCACAATGTCCTGTTTGCAGATGACTGTGTGCTCAATGCTGCCACAGAGGCCCAGATGCAGCAGAGTATGAACTGCTTTTCCATTGTCTTCAGAAATTTTGGCCTCACAATTAATACCAAGAAGACTGAGGTTTTGCATCAGCCCACACTGCAGAAGTCATATGCAGAACCAACTATCACCACTGAAGGTGAGATCCTGAAGGCTGTTGACAAGTTTACATACCTCGGCAGCACACTCTCCAGATTTGTGAACATTGACGATGAGGTAGACACACGCATCGCCAAGACAAGCTCTGCATTTGGACAGTTGCAGGAGTCAGTGTGGGAGAGGAGAGGCATCAAACTGTCCACAAAGCTGAAGGTGTACAAGGCAGTAATACGGCCTACACTACTGTATGCCTGTGAGATATGGACTGTGTATGGGCGTCATGCCAAAAAACTGAATTGCTTCCATATGAACTGCTTAAGAAGGCTGCTGAAAATTACCTGGCAGAACAAAGTTCCAGACACAGTTGTCCTCTCTCAAGCTGAATTGCCAATTATCTACACCCTGCTGAAGAGAGACCAAGTCAGGTGGGCAGGCCACCTTGTACATATGCCAGACACACGCCTCCCCAAGAGACTGTTTTATGGTGAACTTGCAGGAGGCAAACACACACAAGGTGGGCAGAAAAAGCACTTCAAGGACACACTGAAAGTCTCTCTGAAGAGCTTTGGCATTGTCCTGGAATCATGGGAAACCCTAGCACAAAACCACCCCGCCTGGCAAAGCTGCATCAGCAAAGGTGCTACCTCCTGCAAACAGAGGACCACAGAAGCATAGAGTAAGCATGAGCTGTGTAAATTCACAGCCAACTCATTGCCAACCAACTCAAATGACCACTTGTGCCCAACGTGTGACAGAGCTTTCCAAGCCCGCATCAGACTGATCAGCCACAGATGGACACACCGCACTCAGTCAACCTCCTTGACGTGATGTCCTTGGTTATCGTCGACAACGATGGATGAACAACAACAAACATTTCCATTCCCTCTAATACATTATTAGGGAATTTATTCAAATGTAATCCCCTGGGTACTCTTTTACACAAAACACATTCCTTCAAAAACCAGTTATGTAATGTAAGAGATTTATATTTCATTAAAATGCCCTTTAACTTGTAAATCATACCTTGATATGACATACTGTTGTCTGATGTATGCTTGTTTTTGTCCATATCAACATCTGTTCATTTTAGCCATTCATTAATGTCCATGTTAATGTATTTGTTGGTGGAATTAGTCCCCACAGTCCTTGGAATAGCTAGATTAGTAAATATTTCTCTTTCATGGACTCGATTAGATGCCATTGGTATATTGGAGTCACCATTTCCGGTCAAAGCTGGTGGAAGTGACATCACCTCTCCCTGCATTATATAGCTCATAACTTCTATTTCCTTATTCATATACGTAGATATTGCATTCATTACTAATACAAATAATATACCGCTCAATGGAAAATCTTGTCTAATTCCCTTTTTCTACCTTTGTATCTTTGCTCAGCCATCTATTTTCATAATATTCTCTATATTATGCTCATATGCTGACATGCACACATTTTTAAGCCCCTTACTTATATTATACACATCAAACATATCCCATAATACTGAGTGGTGAATCAAATCAAATACTTTACTTAAATCTCCTACATTACTTTCCCCTGAACATTTCTAAATACTACATCATCTACTATTTCCCTGATTATTAAAAATAAATCTTGAACTTTTTTTATGCCAAACACATATTCATTAAGAACATTACCTACTTTTTCTTCTATCTTTTGAGTAATATTTTCATTAAAATCTTATATTCTGTATTATTTAACACAATTGGTCTCCAGTTCTTTCTTTCTTCTTTGTTTTTTTCCATATAAACATAATGATACTCCTGCATAGCTCTTTACATCTGAAACATTTTTTCTAACCATTCAATACCTTTATAAACCATTTATTTTGCTCTATATTCATATTTTCATACATGTTATATTATATTCCATCTGGTCCTGCCACTGACTCCAAATTAATTACTTTTAATACCTGTTCTAGTTCCTCTATTCTTGTGTCTTTTTCTAAATCCTTATTCTCCATATCTGGAAAGGTATGTACTTTCCATTCTTTTCATGTCTTTGTTCTCTGCCCTTTAAATACAGTCTTAATATGTTCTTTCACTATATTCATAATCTTCTATTGTGTATTAAGCATTTACCTGAAAAATATTTTATTTCCCTCATGGGAGGTTGGTGTGATGGTTAAGGTGCTTACCTTAGAAACACACAGTGCAGGGTTTGATTCTCACATGGGGTAATTGGCTAGGCTTAAAATGGCCCATGAGGACAGTTAGCCTAGTACTAATCTATGATACATTACACTATTATTCTCTTTAATTATTTTGCTTAACTATGGTGAAATTTCTTTTTTTCCTTTCAGGAAATATCTTTGTTTGTACAATGAATAGTCTATCTTTTTAGTAACCATGTGGAAAACTGAGCATAAAACTAGTACAAATGAATGAAATAAACTCAGCACGGCAAAACTGGAGCCAATGAAGGATCATACTCCACATAGTGATCGTCAGTAGTCACAAAACACACAAGCACTAATGAAAAATAATTTAATAGATTAAGCGCTTTCATTTTACTCCAGGAAACTTCGTCAGAATACCATTAATAACATTACATCTCCTTAAATAGTTAATAAAACTAGCTCATTGGTTAAAACAAACTCATGACAAATACATTTCATTGGTCAATTGTAATGTACATCTCTACAACTAAAATACTAATGTAATTATCTCAAAATACAACTTGTAAAAATACAGTCTGTATATACCAAAACAATAACACTGTATTCATTACATAAAATAAGATTTTACTAACCAAAATAAATTTTTAAAATTCTAAAATACAATTCATTTATATGTTAAAGCTCTCCACTTTAAAGCAGGAAGAATAGATAGTGAATCATTTAACCCTGGGGTGGCACATGTGTCCAAATTCAATTGTCATATTAACTCTCTAAATTCTAGTTTCATTTCCCAATCACCCTTTCTCTCGAGGGGTTTAACTTGTTCAATAACCCAGAATTTGAATTTAGCTATTTTGCATACAATGGTGTGCCTATTTAAGGCATTGGTTTCCTTGTTTTTGTTAATATCATACTGGTGTTTATACATTCTGTGTCTTAAACAACATTCAGTTATTTCTATATAGAATGCATGACATAAAATAAAATAAGCCATATAAACCACACGTTTAGACTGACAATTATAGTGTCCATCCACAGGGATAAATCTAGTGATACTTGGCAAATATAAATCTGATGCGTTATCCACCGTAGAACACTGGGGGCAATTTCCACACTTAAAAGTCCCCCTCTTACTGCTTGTTCCATTATAATGTGAATGGCCCATAGTCTCAAATATATTTTTAAAATTGACCCCCTACTAAAATTAAATTTTAAAGGTAAACTAAACACCTTAAGATTATTAGGCATCAATGTAAACATATTCCAATATTTATTCAGAATTGATCTTGTCTGCAAGGTGTCCCGACAATACCTGGTCACAAAAATGGTATCACTAACCTTCATAGTATTCTAGGGTGACCCACCTTGGTTGTTGCTGTCAACTATGTCACTCCTATTATTAATTTCAAATTCATGTGTATTAATCAAGGGAATATATTTAGACCCCATCCGTTCAAAATCTCATCTTTTATAGGTTTGATCAAAGATTTGGGGTATCTTCTAATTATAAATAAATTTTCAATAAAATCCAACTCATCAATCAAATACTTCTTACAAGAAGTCTTGTGAGTGGCCCTCACCATTTGCCCATTTACTATATTTTTCTTTTGAAAATAGGGATGGCTGCTCTGATAATGCAAATAAGAGTTAGAAAAATGTTATTTTCTATAAATTCTGGATAAAATTTCTGACCTAACTCATCCTTTATAACTTCAACATCTAAATATTGTATATTTGATCTACCAACTTGGTAGGTGAATGACAGAAAATCAGTACTATTTTCTAAGTACTTCAAAAAATCAGTAATATACTCCACTGGACCTTGCCACACCAGTAGTATTTGTTTGTTTGTGTCTTTCGGCTTTTCCCGGTTAGGGGTCGCCACAGCAGAGCTCCAGTCCACTAACGATTGGCAGTAGAGTTTTACGTGCTGGCTTGCCAGGCCTAATACGCAACCTTCAACGAAGGAACGCCCGTTCACTCATGTCGCCACACAGAAGACGATTGCCACACCAGTAGTATATCATCAAAAAAATGATAGTTAGCTTTTTATATATTTATAGAATTTTGATGTGAATACAAAATATTTTTCCCAGTATAATAGCACAATATTTGGATATACGGATCACACGTCGCATAGCAACACCTTCCAGTTACTTATAATATTCTCCTTGAAAATATAAAAAGTTGTTTTTAAGACCAACTCCATATACTCCGTAATTAATGTAAAATCATTGCTACTTAGGGAGTCAAACTCAATTAGCATTTCTTTGAACCAAGATAAACCTATACAATGAGGAATTACTGAGAAGAGATCCTTCACATCAATAGTTACAAAACTAAAACTGCTGTCATAATCTAATGACCCTAGCTTGGTTAATAGATCCCAAGAATCTATTAAAATATGATTGTATAAAGCATAAAAAGGTTTTAGTTTAGTATCTATATACATAGCTAAGGGCTGAGTCTTAGAACTGGCAGAGGCTACTATGGGTCTCAATGGGGGCTCTCTTAAATCTTTGTGAACCTTTGGAATTCCAAAGATTCCAGGGATGACCATTTTTTTAACATATAAATAATTGTGTAATGTCTCATCCATTAATCCTAGTAATTAATTATCTTCTAAAGTTAAGTCTATATTTCTATATGCCACATTTATTTCATTCCAGGATACCTGGGAATATCTCCCCTCAGTATTTAATAACTCCAGCATTTTCCCAGCATAACTCCATTGTTCCATAATTACTACTAATATATTCTGATGGAATGTAGATGTATGATTATTTATAGATTATTATTAGCGAATTTAGAGTTCATTTATATGTATGTTATAGATATTATATATTTTATATTGTAAATTATATTGAACACCATGATCAATTATAAGCGCTATATCACTTTAAATTCCAATGGATTTGGCGCCAAAAACAGTATTTTAACTCTTTGTATCTGCTTATACAATGTTCTGATGAAGATCACCCTGAGTGAGTGAAAGCGCTTAACATTTTGTTACAATAAATGAAGTTTGCAATTTTTTAGCTGCTTCTGGTGACTTTTTTCCTGTATTACAAAACTTTGGCTCGTCATATTTTGGAGGTACGAGGCTGGCAATTTGGATAGTGGAAGTGTTCAGGCATTTGTGGAGGTTGGCGTTCTCTATCCTCTGTTCTTTCTTCATTTATGGTGTTGACGGAATGCTTGTTTGTAGTTTAAGGAGTCGATCGATATGGCGTCTGAACATGATACATCTGTGCACCTTTGCCCATCAAGAGAGATGAAATTAGGAAGCTTCAGTTGGAAGTTTCCCTGCTCAGGGGTGATGTGAGTAAGTTATTATCCATGCTCACTACCATTGGGAGTCAATGTTGGTGGCAATGTTAACGGAAGAACTATTAATGGAGGTCCTAGTATTACTAACTTAAGTGGTGGTTCTAAAGGCACAATGGAATCTACACATGTACACTTGCACAGAATTGGTTTTGATGAAGGTGCAAGGAGAACCAGGGATGGATCGATAGTGGTGACATCGTCTCCGGACATTCCCAATGGACAGGGTAATGGCTATACGAATACTATAGACATTGATTTACTCATATTTCAAAATCAGGCAGAACCCTGTAATAGCAAGCTTGCTTTAACATATTTTACGTTCGATTTCTCTTTTGGTGACCAAAATGATGAGGCAAAACGGATAGGCACTAAGCCTAAGAAAACACAATTTATGAGAACATATTTTAACGCCAATGCTAAAGACATTACTGATAAAGGTACTGATCATTCTAATGTTCATAATGGCATTGCTGAAAGTTGTAAACAACAAGGGGGTAATAAGGAAACACATTTAAAGAGATTTTTCGATAATCATTGTATTTTTGACAATGTTAATGTAGACAATGTTAATGAAAAGTTCAACCCACAGCAGATGAAGGGTACTTTGAAGGATTTGATATATTCATTGGGGAAAAAACTGAATATAATTAATTATGTTAAATTAGACAACGCATATTTGTCCAAATGCATCAGTTCTAAAATTGTACCCTTGGGATTACACTTTTTTAAATTTCCTATGGGGGTTGATATTTCTGACAACATTAAAAGTGAATTCAATCACGTTTGATGCATTTGGTTTTCAGTATATGCAACTTGCAATTATTAATTAAATGCAATGATGAAAAATTGCATAGATACATGAAAGATGTTGAACAGTTGAACAATATAATTCTTAATGATTTAATGTTTGAGCAATGGGAAGAATTGTATGTTAAACAATTTGAGTCAGCTGACCTACAAACTAAGAAAGTATATGGCAAGAAATGTAAAAAAAATCAAAAGAGACATTGAACAATATAACAGGGGTCAGGCTTACCAATGGGGGAATGGGAATTTTTTAGACAAACATGAGAAGGAAATTAACAATCATATACATACTGACAAACATTCTAAGGGAACTCATTACTATGGTAGAACTAATGAGCAGATTGAAAGGCATAATTATAATGACAGACAAAATTTTCACCAGGAATGGAAGCATGGAAGACACATAGACTGGAAAAGGGAAGGAAAATGGAGAAAAAAATGTTGTCCAACAGGAAGAGATGGAAGGAAGACATTGGTAGAAGACATACAGGTTGAACATACAGAAGTTCATTCTGATCAGGATATTGTTACTGATGGTGTAACATATTGTTACAATCATTTCAGTATATACAATTACACTCAACTTCCTTTAGAAAAACACATTTTTATTTATTGTTAAAGGGAATGAAATATATACCCACCACTTGTTTTAGATTAGTGGATTGTTTAAGTGAATTTAAGTTATTTATTAGAAAACTTAATTTAGCCCTTCTTTTCAAATACAATAATGAAAAACCATCAAAGATGACCAACTCACTCAAAAAGAAAAGTTGTTTTGTTCCAGCAATGCATCCTAATGTTTTGATATATGACAGATTAGATACTAAACAGATTTATCAGGTGCAAAATGAAATTATAGGCAAAAAATCAAGAAGTAATTTAACTACAGATGAATTTAACATCTTGAAAGAATTGAGAACAAATAATAACATACGGGTCATGAAACCAGATAAAAGCGGTGGTATAGTTATATATGACAGCTTAGAATACAGCTCCAAAATGCATGAGATTCTACACTTATCTGGAAATTATGAAATTGTTTCCATTAATGAAATAAACATCTCACACAGATGTATATATTTACATGTAGAAGAATTTCTACTAGATAGAAGGATTACAGAAGATATTTATATTTTTTTAAAAGTGGAACATCCCAAGTTGGCTACATTAGTGGGAATACCAAAAATTCATAGAAATGTCAACAATCCACCTTTTCGACCTATAATATCAGGCAGTAAGTCTAAAACCTTCCCATTAGGAGTAGTAGTAGATACTATGCTCAAGCATATGTATGGGAAGATTACACACATGATCAAAGATTCATGGGAGTTTTTAAAAAACTTCCCAGTTAATGTTTGGAAGCATGGATTCATATTTGCATCTATTGATGTTGTGGACTTATTCTCTTGCATTCCCAAAAAGGAAGGAATGGAAGCCTTCATTAATAGTATCAGGAAATATAGTGATCTTGAGTGGGACAAGATTTGTTTGATACTAGAACTAATGTCCATAGTCCTAGATCACAACTAATATTTTTACGAAGGCGAACACTTTGGACAAAATAAGGGCATTACTATGGGGGCCACTTGTGCCCCCATTTTCTCCAATTTGGTAATGCTTGACTGGGAAGAGAAGGTGGTATTTAATAGTGAACATTATAAGCACGTAAACTACTACTCACGATTTCTAGATGATATTTATATTTTATGGGATGGTAATCAAGAAAGTTTGAATGATTTTTTGGGCTACTTAAATAACAGTAGCAGATTTCTCAAGTTTACATCCACTAGTAGTAGTGATGGAGTGCCTTATCTAGACACTATTATATCCAATGGTGAAAAAAGTTTTAAATCTAGAATACATAGGAAAACTACATTTTCAAATTTATGCTTAGAATATACCAGTAATCATCCTAAAAAATTGATGTACAATATTTTTAAGGGACAGTGTATTAGGGCTGTAAGAATGACATCTGAATAGACTGATACTATAGAAGAATTAGATTACATTACTGAATTATTCAAAGAAAGAGGATATAATAGAAAAATGATGAAGGATGTTAAGAAATACGTCATTCAGGAAAGGGGAAAAATACATACCTTTATTGGGTGCTAACATTAAGGGAGAGAATGTTAATACCAATGATAGGAGGGTCACGATTCAGAAAGTGACCGATGGGACATACAACGGAGCCTGTGTAGTGGAATATGGTCTACATACAAACAAAATAAAGGCCATTATAAAAACTAATTGGAATGTTCTGATGGTGGACCAAGATATGGAGGACATTCTAGGCCCCAAACCATCTTTTGTATATAAGATGGGCCAAAACATTCAAACTTATTTGGAAGGGGTATTAAAGGTACAGGAACTGAAAATATTAAGAAACATACTACTAAATGTGGTGTTTGTAACCAATGTTATGTTATCAATGAGGATGAAGGGATAGTTTTGGATAATGTCAACAGAACCAGATTGAGATTTAGACAAGCCAATTGCAATACGAAATTTGTCATATATTTGGCAAATTGTGGGGCATGTCTGGGTTACTATATAGGAAAGACCAAGAGAAATTTAAAAAAATGGATATATGCTCACCTATATAGCATCAGGACGAAAAACAATAACAGTGCCCTTTATAGGCATGTAGAAAAGTTTGGGGTAGAACACACGTTCAAGTTTGCGATATTGGAAAATGTAGTTTTGGACCCTAGAGGTGGTGACATTAAAACCATCTTGGCATACAAGGAAGTATGGTGGCAGCTGCTAACGGATACCTCGTCTCCACCAGGGTTGAACAATAATATATCAATCAAACCCTTATTAACTATCAGATAGTACTTATAGACATATTTATTTATAGTATTATTAGAGGGGGTAAAAATTGTTTAGATCGACATGATGAGACATTTTTTTACCAATATTCCTGGTTCTTTTATATTTAGCATATTTTTTAATGTTAGGATTCATAGGCTAGCTTTTGTATATTAAGTAGTAATTTAGTACTACGTACTTATTCACATATATATATTTTTAGATGATTTTTTAGAAGTATTCACTTGGTTAATATATTCTGATGGAATGTAGATGAATGATTATTTATAGGTTCATAGGTTCATAGATTAGTACTAGGCTAACTGACCTTGCGAGCCATTTTAAGCCTAGCCAATTATCCCTTGTGAGACTCAAACCCTGTACCTTGTGTTTGTAAGGCAAACACCTTAACCATTAAGCGACCCTCCCAACCCCATAGAGATTATTATTAGTGAATTTAAGAGTTCATTTATATGTATGTTATAGATAGTATATATTTTATATTGTAAATGATATTGAAAACCATGATCAATTATAAGCGCTATATTGCTTTAAATTACAGTGGATTTGGCGCCAAAAACAGTATTTAAACTCTTTGTATCTGCTTATACAATGTTCTGATGAAGCTCATGCTGAGTGAGTGAAAGCACTTAACATTTTTTACAATAAATGAAGTTTGCAATTTTTTAGCTGCTTCTGGTGACTCTTTTCCTGTATTACAAAACTTTGGCTCGTCATATTTTGGAGGTACGAGGCCGGCAGTTTGGATAGTGGAAGTGTT
The DNA here is from genome assembly GCF_019279795.1 of Protopterus annectens. Taxonomy (NCBI): domain Eukaryota; kingdom Metazoa; phylum Chordata; order Ceratodontiformes; family Protopteridae; genus Protopterus; species Protopterus annectens. The sequence continues at coordinate 223,137,243 of NC_056727.1, forward strand.
CAGGCATTGAAGCTGTTTTTACTGCATTTAACTTAATATTGCACTTGGAATCCTTGTTTGTTACTATTTGACTGTATTTGTAGCAAATTCTTCTGTGTAAGCTGTAGTAGCTGATTCATAGCATTTATAAGTGTTTGCTGTACCTGTTTCTGCCTGTTTTGTGAAAAAAAGAAAAAAATATCTCTTGTTTTTCCTGCTTTACTAGTTTAGTCCAGTTTCAGAGTTGCTGATTCCTGGGCTTTGGTTGTAGTTCCTGTGTACTGTTTCCTTGCCTTATTTGGGGGAAGGGAAGCTACCTTGCTTTCCTGCTTTACTAGTTTAGTCCAGTTTCAGAGTTGCTGATTCCTGGGCTTTGGTTGTAGTTCCTGTGTACTGTTTCCTTGCCTTATTTGGGGAAGGAAGCTACCTTGCTTACCAGTGGGAGTGGGAAGCATTGAGCTGCCTTTGTCCAGTTTTGTGAGGTTTCAGCCAGTAACTAGTAGTTTATTGGTCGTTTTGGGCCAGTTTCTAGCTTTTTCCAGCCCCTGGTATAAACGCTAAACGCGTTAGCCGATTTAGAGCGATTTAACGGAGCTGCCACTGTTGCACACTAGGGCAGTGCCGGTTAAGCAGGTTTAAACTATTCGGCTACCTAAAGTCCACTCTTCAAATTTTCCCTTAAAACTACCTTCCTCGAACTATACTACTGATCAAATCAGCGTATCCTATAACTAAAAGATCAACTCTACTTGACTCCAAGTAGACTATTCTCTATCTATTAAACCTAGCACTTGCTCCTACAGTACTTATTACCTTGATACGGCACTCTTGTCATAGATAGTACCCCAAAAGGCAACCCCATTTCTCGGTCACCCACGTCCCCGGAATCTTTTTAAAGTTTTTAGTCTACCCTTCTAGCATGTCGAGGATCAGTTGCTAGTGTCCTCTCCTGCTCAGCTGGTGAACCTGGGAATATTGAGGCAATGTTTCAATTGCCTCATGTACACAGACAACCCTTTCCTCCTCCCACAAAACACAAATACATGCGAGAGATGCAACTATACGGCCAAACTGGAGGCTGAGCTCTCTCAACATAGGACTGGCAAGACCAGTCAGGAGGAGAAGGTTACCACACACACTATAGACCCAGTCTCACATAGTACCATTACAACCTCAAATCATACACATAAACACACAAAGACATACTGGAGGCTCTGATCAAAATCTACCAAAACAGCAGAGGCCACCAAAGCAGACACCCAAACAACCACCACCTCAGAACACAACACCCACAACACATAGACCTCACAGTCAGAGTGTCAAACAGTCACAGCCCTTAAGGCCAAACACAATGCCAGACACACTAGTCATTGGTGACTCCATAGTCAGACACACTGATGTCCCGCTCACCAGACTGAGTAAGGAGAAGGTCACAGTAAGCTGCCTGTCGGGCGCTAGAATCCGCCACATAACGCAAGCACTCAGGTCTCTCAACAGCAGGTACAAATATGACTCAGTCATTGTCCACGCTGGTGTAAACGACCTGAGACGTACCTCCTTGGACTACATGAAAAGAGACATTGAGGAGCTCTCTGATTATGTAGCCCAGGCAGGTATGACCCTGACCTTGAGCAGTATCCTACCTTCACCAAGAATGATGCCACAATACAGAGATAAGATGATCAGCTTTAACAATTGGCTTAAACACTGGTGTCATTCAAAGGGGATCCAGTATCTGTCTGCCTGGGATGACATGCTGGACAAGCCACGCTGCTTCGCAAGGGACGGCTTGCACCTGTCACCCTGGGATTCGGATATTGGCAAAGGCTCTTGCCACCCCATAGTGCCTTTTTAGGCAAGGCTCAAATTCTAAACCTACCACCCTAGAACACAAAAAGGAAAAAACTAAGGGTAATGCTGCTCAATGCCAGAAGTCTAAATCTCAAAATGCACGCACTCGAGGCCCTTCTCAGTATGGAGAACATCGATGTCTGTGCTGTGACAGAAACCTGGTTCAAGGCTCCTGAGAGCACCCCAGCTATCAGGTTTTACCTCATATCATGCGTTCCGCCCCAAAATCCGGACAATACCAAGAAAGGAGGGGGTATCCATATTCATCAAGGACACCCACACCTCAAGACTGGTGGCATACGATGCATCGGAGACCATCCAGGTGCAATTAACCATAGGCAAGACTGCTCTGCAAATTGTAGCATGTTACAGGCCACCCTCACAAACTCAGGAAACTCACATGGCCTTCCTGAAAACACTAGAGGGATAAATGTATCACCAAACACCATCATACTAGGTGACTTCAATTACCCTAATATAGACTGGGAACACTACTCAAGCCCAAACACCCTAGCCCAAAAGTTCCTGGAATTCATAAACTCAAATGCCATGGAACAACTAGTCACCATCCCCACAAGAGGAGATAACATACTTGATCTCATCATCACGAACATGGGAGCACAATGTTCAACACCGAAGTATACCCCTCACTGGTGAGATCAGATCACAAACTAATCTCGCTGGAGGTCCTCATCCCACCCCACCTGAAATAAAAAGACCACAGTAAAGAACTTCTCAAAAGCCGACTTCACACTTCTAAAGACTAGTGTGGTCTCCTTTCAGGCCCCGAGCGCGGAAAACAATACTCAAGCCGCTGAATCACTTACAAACGCCTTCTACCAGCACCTGCAGGACTGCATGGATAAGGCAATCCCAAGCAAAACAAAGACTCTTTGTACCAAAGGCAAGCGTCCAGTCTGGTGGACCCCAGCCATAAACAAACTCTACAACAAAAGGAGGAAGCTACTACAAGATAGAGCAAAATCCTTAAAAGGTAAGACACCCTTGATCACTATAAGTAAAAAACTAAGAGCTCTCATAAAATCATCCAAAGCAAATTTCGAGAGAAAAATAGCTAAAGACTCAAAAGACAATCATAAGGCCTTCTTTAGCTATGTTAGAAACCTAGGAGGAAACTCCCAGATATGCTCAGAACTAGTTCAAAATGATGTGAAGATTACTGATCCTACAGACATTGCCAACATACTGGCTGACAGGTTCAGTGCAAACTTCTCCCCTCCCCAAAAGTAGAGATATCTATACCAAATGAGTGCAGCCCCCCAAACATCTCCAGCGCCCAAGTGAGAACTTCTCTCTCCAAAGCATAAAACACAGCATCCATGGGACCCGATGGTGTCCCCGGCTGTGTGCTCCACGAACTCAGTGAGGAATTAAACCCACAGCTAGGACAGCTGTTTAATCAAAGTCTTACCTCTGGATACGTACCCAGGGAGTGGCGCACTGCAACTGTGGTCCCACTTCACAAAGGCGGTGCCTCCACAGACCCTGGAAATTACCGGCCCATTAGCTTGACAAGCCTTATCTGCAAAGCCATGGAGAGGATCATAATGGACCTCATAAATAAAGACATAGGGAATTTGCAGACTTTGGATCCAACCCAGTTTGGCTTTGTCAAAGGCAGATCATGCCTTTTAAACTTGGTTGACTTTTTGAAACAGTCACCAAAGCCATTGATGAGGGAAAGGCAGTCCATACAGCCTACCTCGATCTGGCTAAGGCCTTGATACAATACCCCACTCGGGTATCATTGAAAAACTCATCAGCTTAAATGTTAACCCATACATCACAAGATGGGTTGCAAACTGGCTGAGTGACAGAACCCACAGGGTCAGAGTTGCTGGCGCCATGTCAGACTCAAAGCCTGTCACAAGTGGTGTCCCACAGGGCTCAGTCCTGGGCCCACTCTTGCTTGGCATCTACTTTTCAGTACAAGCAAACACAGGAGGGTTATGGCTGACAAAGTTTGCAGATGACTGCAAACTGGGCGCCATAGTAGAAAACACATCTGACACAGATATCCTTCAGAAGGGTCTCACAGAAACGGATAACTGGTGCCAGAGCCACGGCCTAAAGTTAAATGCCAAAAATGCATAGTCATACCCTTCGGGAAAAACAAGGTTACCCCTAGCTACCAAATAGGTGGCAATCCACTGAGCACAGAAGAAGTTATCAGGGACCTGGGGACCCAGGTTGATAGTAGTCTGTCATTCGACACCCATGTAGCTAAAGTAGTTAGGAAGTCCTTCTACATTGCCCACCTTATCATGAAGGGATTCTCATCTAGATCAAGGGAGGTCATAGTCTCCCTTTACTCATCACTCATCAGACCAATGATTGAGTACAATGCCCCATTCGGAATGTATCTGACCCGACACTTGCAGCAGCTGGAGAAGCCACAAAAGTTCCTCACCAAAAGGATAAAGGGTCTCAAAAATCTGTCCTATGCTGCCCGACTGAAAGAACTCCAGCTCTATTCAGTCGCTTACGCTGCTCAGAGGTGACCTTTGCCTAACATACAAGGCCATGTCAAACCCAGATTTGATGAATATGCTTCACCTCAAAAAAATCTAGATCCATCAGAGCCACAAGGGCGAGAGACTTAAACCTCGACACGGCTATTAATAGGACGTGCTGGAGGGATAGATTCATCACCCAAAGACTCCCTATGCTGTGGAACAAAATCCGGTACATGTGAGGCAGAGCACCTCGCTGGCCTTGTTCAAGAGAAATCTTGACCAATGGATGGGAGATCGCAGATATACCCCAGGAATTACCTCAGTGTCACTGCTCGACAGAGGCACAGCAAAATAATGGGTATAGTTCCCCATACTAAAGGGGTGGCGTAAGCCACAAAACAATGGGCTAGGCTTATAAATGCCCTCGGGCAGATAGCCTAGTATGAACCTATGAACCTATGAACCTATTTGTGGAGGTTGGCGTTCTCTATCCTCTGTTTTTTCATCATTTATGATGTTGACGGAATGCTTGTTTGTAGTTTAAGGAGTCGATTCCAGGATACTTGGGAATATATTCCCTCGGTATTCAATAACTCCAACATTTTCCCAGCATAACTCCATTGTTCCATAATTACTACTCCACCACCCTTATCAGGTTTCATTATTCTCAAATCATTTCTCCTGCCCAATACCTCTAATAATTCCTTTTCAAGCCAAAGACTGTGAATGTATGAATTCCTTGACTAATTAACAAGAGACAGAATACATCTAGGATGTTATCAAAAGCTGAGGGTATACACAGAAACAGCACATTAAATTCATAGTCCACAGTAAAATAGATTAACTGAAGAAACTGGTGTATACAGGGTAAAATGTGGCCAAAATAAAAAAAAAAACAAAAATTACAGTAATGGAGCTGTAAAACAGAGCCACGCATTCTGTTAGGAAATGTAGTGCGGTTGAAATTTGTGCTTTGTATCTTAAATTAAGCTATAAGCATAAGGGGAAGTAACATGCTTCTTTTAATCAAGCTTTGTAGAATTTCTTCTAGAAATAACAATTTTGTAACGATACTCAAAAATCAGAAAACAAGTGAATTCAAGGGAGTTTACAAGCTGCTGAACATAAACATAGCTTATCTCAACAAACCTCAACAAACAGCTTTGATGGGTGCTGTTACAGTGAAAACAGTTGACACAATAAAAAGTGAAAATACAACAGAGGACTTCTGACAAGAGTATCAATAAGACTGATGGCAAAAAATGCCAAAAATTAATCACAGAACTGTGGAATTTTAAAATAAACACAGGTATAGACTGCAATATCTTTGCCTGAAGATAATATTGAAACACTGGGCTAAAACACACTAAAAAGACAACTGCATGCACATTGTAACATGCACATGATAGTAAGTAAAAATACTGGGTCAAACTCTACTGACATGTGAATGCAAAAATAAATAATATAAAATCCTGTTTCAGAGTTTCAGATCATAACAGTTAAAGAGGTAAATTCTCCTTATATTCGTGGCCATGTTGCCTGTGAGAATCTGAGAACTGTAAAACTAACTCACAGCATGTAAGCAAACGATGAATGTGCGCAGAAACCTTCTTGCAGTGCCATATTAACAATATTCCTTAGCACTATGTTAAATTATTTACAGGCTTAAGAAGTCCCTCTGAAGAGTATCACATATTAATAAATCTTGATGACAAACCAGCAATACATGCTCCAAAGAAAAGCAGCATCAGCTGTCAGAAGTAGAAATAAGCAGGAAATGAAGCAAATGGAACACTTTGCTGTCATAAGAATAAATTAAAATCAGTAGGTCGGTAGAATATTATAGTTACTGCTGCAAAGCAAGACAAGGTTTACATTTGTATTGATCTCCAGGATCTGAATAGAGAAATTACCCTTTGAGGAAGTAGTTTTAATAACTCCAAATGTTAAGTTTGTTCAGTATTAGAGGTGAAACAGGTTCTGACAAATAAAACTAGACAAAGAAAACTGCTTGACTATGTAGAATTAATATAGCAGTAAAAAGGCACAGGTTCCTTAAACACCAGTTTGAATGTCACGAGTAGCAGAAGTATTTCATAGAGCTCTTGCATAAGAAGTTGAAAGCATGGATTTTGTTGTAAAGATACCGGATGACCTATTAATCTAGTGTCAGATACAAGAAGAACATGACTTGAAACTGTACAACATTTAAATAGACCAAGACATCATAATTTCAAGTTAAATAAATGCTAGTGAAAAATAAGAATGCTGTGTGAAATATAAAGGTCATATTCTGTTATCAGAAACACTGAATCTTATTACTGAAATTTTAAAAACACTTGTACAAATGTTAAAGTTGGAAGATAAGCACACTTTAAAGGGGTTTCTAGATATGATGCATTATCTTGTGAGGTCTATACATAATATATAACTGAGATAGTTATACCTATAATAAGTCTGTTAAGAGTAACATGTTGCTTGTGAATAGAGCTATAAACAGGAAAACAGTTTTGAAATGTTTAATTAAAAATAGATTTGTGAATATTAAAATCCTAAGATGTGAATAAACCAGTTGCATTGTGAATAGAAACCAGTCAGAACTGTACAGAAGCTGTAACACTGCAAGAGAATTAGTTGTGTTTGGGTAAATATTAGCTACAGATACACAAAAGAACCAGTTAGCACTGATGTAATGATTGAGAAGTTACAAGGATATGTATATGGCAAATAAGTTCAGGGAGAAACAAATCAAATTGCAAAGCATATTCAGAAAGCCATTTTACAAGACAGCTCAAAGGTTCCACTGAATGTTAGAAAATCTACAAAAGCATGAGGTGAAAGTGATATAAAGACCAAGCAAAGAAACACACATGGCAGGAATGTTGAACTGAGCAAATTTACTACAGCAGTTTTGACTTCTTCAAAGAAGAACTAGATATTGTTTGGGTGACTGCATGGCTACCAATGCCAGCAGAAAACCTAAATAAATTCCAAAGATATGCTATCACTGAATTTTGAAATGCAGTTAATGAAAGAAGTTACAATCAGAAGCTGAACTGAGCAATGATTATTATTAAAGGGAAGCATTTAGCCTTATTTTCTTTCAAGGACAATATAAATTGTGTTGATAGCTTAAAGTTCATAATTCACAAAATAGTGGCTTTTAATCAACTAAGAGGACAGAGTTTATTTTTATGCATTTGTAAACTGGGTAAGCTTACTGGATGCAAGTGTCCCTTCCCCATGAGTGGCCTAGCAGCACTATCAGGTTATGTGACTTGCTCAAAGTCGCACAGTAGTTAAATGGAGGTGGAGGGAATCAAACCATATACCATTGGCTACAAAACAGTGAAGTGCAAAAAAAGAGCAGGAGATATAATGTGTTGGTCAGGAATATCAACAAAAATAGCAGAAGTAGTATTGAGTTGTGCAACTTGCAATTTACACATTAGGAACAATCTAATGGAAAAGATGTTAGCATCCCCTGTACTATATCATCCACATAGCCAGCAGGGCACTGATTTGTTTAATATTATAAAAACTATGTGTTTTGTATATTTAGAATTATTCCAAGTTTCTGGAAATAAAACTTATAGAGACAAGAAACAAGTGCACTGAGTGCAGTATGTCTAAAGTGTCAAGAAAGACAAAAGGATACCTGATAGTGTCATGTCTGTCAATGGCTTAAAATACAAGTCAGGAATTCAGAATACTTGCACATGAGTGACAACTGAAGCACATCACAACAAATCCATTAGATTGTGATGAACATGGAAATGTGATGAGTACTTTTAATACCATAAAATACTTTGAGTAGGAGCAGTAGTAATGGCTATGGGGATTGTCACCTCACAGTTCTAGAATCTAGGAGTACTCAGTTGCAGGGACTTCATCTCTTACCAACTCAGTTGTCAAGGGGTAGAAGGTTGGAGATGAAATTCCCTGTCTGTGTTACTGATATCTGAAAATCCATACAAAATAAAGGACATATTGGAAAGAAAATAGCAGAGACAAAAATATTATTATGAAGGCAATTACAGAAGATTACCTGATTTGGAAATTGCTGTGTAGGAATGCAAAAAAACATAGGAAAGTGTGTAACTCATAGCTAAAGTTGTTGGTAATGCAGCTGAACCAAGTTTCTGTATTGATCACAGGGAAGATAGAAAGTGGTACAGGAAGAACTGCAGATATTTCTGTATGATAAATATGTGGAGTTTCAGGAAAAATAGCAACTAGAATTGTCATGACCAGTACCGTCACAGCAACATAGGCCCTGTGGAAATGGTGATAGTCAAGAGTTGCAGAGAGAGAGGGAGAAAGCGAGGGAGAGAAAGAGGTTTATTATTTCATATCTGTAAGAATAGCTGTAAAGCATTAAAAACTGCCCCAAAAGGAGGAACAGATGTTCAAAGTAACTATTCCAATTAAATAACTTCAGATATGAAAAAAACATTGAAGAAGTCTTCATGGAGAGTTTTAGAGCCAATATAAAAAATTGAAAAGCTGCATTTATTAAAAAAATTAATACAAACAGTTGGTCTTACTTGGGGTAAACATGTCTGTAACATGCTCAACATAGTGTTAAGCTGATTTTAAATTATCATTGTAATGCAAGCATGCTTTCTCATTGACCTGTATAAAATGAATATATATTTTGTAGCTAGAAAGAAGGAGATGTTGAGTATGGAGTTTATTGCTTTAAATGTGCTATTACTTAGGTGTATGTTTGGTGGTGCACACTTCTTTCTATACAGTATGAATATATCCCTTGTAGAGGCCAAAAGCATAGACACAATGGCTATTCTTTACTGAGCTATCTGGCAAATACTTGTATGTGAACGTTTATTGTAGAGAACTACAAGGGTAGGGGAGAAGTCCGACCTCAGACATCAAATCTGGCTGAAGGAAAACTGAAGTAGCATAGCCTACCTTTGCGCTTATTAACATAACCTGGTTGTTTTGTTACATCTAAACATATTTATGCTCATGGGAAATATTACAATTGATTTCTGAGAGAGAGAGACATGAGTAAAAAAGAAGCTAATGGCCAGCATTATAGTGAAGCTGTATTTACGAGTTTAAATTCTTAATAAGATGTTAAATGAGATAAAGGAAAGAGGGTTTCTTGGGATACTGCTTCCTTGACAAATTATGTAGTACCCTTAACTGAGAGAAGCCTTTTATGTGTTGATTTTTCGGTTAACTTGTAGATTTAGGAGACGTAATAAAACTCTACAGCTTGAAAGATAAAACAGAGTGGATTGTTGGGTAAGTGTCAAAACATTTGTAAGGTCAAGGGAGATGGTGGGTATGAACAGGTTAGATTCCATGCAGAAAGGAATGTTTAGGTAACTGAATGGAGAAAGCACCTGCATGATACAAAAGCCATACTAATGAAGGGATAACTGTTTAGAGTGGACAAAGTCCTCCATTTTCTGTCAGTGTATAATGATTTCAAATTGTTTGTATAGGATAAGAATCAGTTAATAGAATGATAATCAGAGAAAAAGCATTGCCACTCTTTCCCTGATTAGGGATGAGCTTATCTTTCTTTGATATTCTATGACATAATACATTTCTAATGTTCATTGCTGAAATAAAACTTGAGCTGGGAGACCTTTTCTAAGAAAAATGGAAGTTCCTACTCCGTAATCAAAGGAAGATAAAATAAACTTGTTGATATTCAATAAAAGCAAACATAGCCAAGAGGATGAGCTCAGCTGGGAAGGAGTAGGCTTTGAAAGAGGAAACCACCATCCTTTTCACTGTTATATAATTAAATGACTTGCTAAAACCTTTACTAGAACAGCCTGAGGTAGGCAGACAGAAAGAGTGCTGAGACATGCCACTACCTAAACAGTGGAAGATACAGTGATAGATCATTATGAGAAAAAATAAAAGTAAATGGACGTGCACTGTTATGGTAATGTTTAAAAGCTTGAAAGTACTGATCTAATAAATGGAAACAAGCCCATGTGAGTCGCCTGACAGCAGAACTCCTTGGAATAATATACTCATTGCAGAATGTATCAAGGTATATGAATGTATGTAGACAATGCTAGAATTACTATTTAATTATTTAGAATGTTTGATTCATGCAGGGAAAGACAGTTGAACTGAAGTTGTAGGCATGCTTAGATAACTAAGGAAGAATCTTTATATGACCTTCACAGTAGATGGCTAAATCACTGTCACATACATTTTCACTTAAGTGTTGAACTAATAAGCACAGAATGAGACATTTTAACATTTAACAGAAGCCTACTCCAAGCAAACCAAAATGACCAATACCAAATGTATTTGTGGTTTGTCAATGCAGAACACCTAGACAGCCACATATAGACAGCTATATATGGAATATCCCTCTGCAAGTACCACTACTGATATCTTTATTTATTTGTTGCTTGTTTATTTGTATTTGTATTGGTTAAGTGGGTATGTGGGCTTGTCCTAGAAACCTTTTCAGCTATACCCTGGATATGGTGGCATATGCAGGCTAACATAGTGAACATTACAGCAGTTTATGTACATCAGAACATCTAGAAAACGTACCATACATTGCAGATGGCTGCAATGACCCACACATGTAGTTTATCTATCTATCTATCTATATATATATATATATATATATATATATATATATATATACATATACATACATACATATATCTGTAACAAGTTGTGAGCACATGAGCACTTGTTTATAGCATGTCTAGTATTACATAACTAAGTTTACATGCATTTGTAGTGGGTTGGATAGAAGAGAAAAGAAGCAAAAACAGAGAAATCTGTATTATATATTTGCAATTTACAAGTTAAATACAGTTGACAGACAGGAACCTTTTAGCTGAATGGTTAGTATGATTTTAGCAGGAATGACATGTAAGGCTGAACTATGAGGAGGATGGGCGAATTTAGATTTCAACAACTGTATTTTAGGTATTTTGAGCGCCTAAGCCTAAATTCAGTATATTCTATAAATGTTTTAATGTCTTCAAGGGGATGGTTCCAATTAGCCAGAACTATCTTGTTAAAACTTTCCTGCAATAGGGAGAATGAAAGGCATTTCTTGAGGGTCAATTAATTATCTTCTTAAGGTTGGAGGTAGTAAGAGTATATCATATGTTTAGCTTGTTTTTCAAGGAATAATAACATTTTTCTAGAAAGCTAAAAATGAAGGTGGAAAGCAGCAAGGTAGAGAATTGTGCTGGTAACATGTTGGCTTTTTGAGGGTGCTGCAATGATGCTTATTTGTAGGATTTAGATGAATGAATTAATGTGTGGGGAGGCATATACCAAATGAGGACTAAAGACATTAATAGGCAAAACACATTGAGCTTGAGGGGTAGGATGGTTGGGGATATTGATTGACAGGCTTTATTTGTCTGCATACATCCTCTACTATCGTGTCAGTATGGATTTTAATTATAACAGTGAGGCTATCATCTGCCACCAAGGTCCTTGTTTCTATGTATCTAAGACAAGTAAGCATCAAACTCTGTATAGTACTATAGAACTTCAGTGGTAACTGAGTTTGCTGGATGTTGGGATAAAGCTGGCCTACAACAGAAATATTTATGTATGTATGTATGTTAATTTGTTTGCTTGTCTACTGCAGTAGTACACTGATCATCAATAACCAATTGCAGGCACAGCCTGGGCGAATACATTGACAGATAAGTGCATAAGTATAGAACAGTATTTTAAAATGGTGGATAATAAAATAATGGTCATATGACATAGCTGGCAAAAATAATATGAATATGCTTTACTAGAAAGGGTCACCCAGACTCTGCTACACTTTGCTGTGAGGGAAAGGTTACATTGCTTTTTATTTGTTGAATTTTGCATTACTTTATTGCCTTTTTCTGTTTTGAATACTGTGATTTGTTTTCTTTACCTTATGTTTTACTTGTATTCTGCTTTTAACTATATATTAAAATGTGAAAAAAGACCACAGCTCTGTTTGTTGTGAGTCAGGCAGAAATTAGAACAGGTCAATTAAAGACTCACACATAAGATAGAAGAGGTCAGTTAAGGTTAATCATCTGTAAACTAAGGGGATGGAGCTATGAACTAAACCTTCTATTTAAGGGGTAAAATAAAACATTTCAGAGCTTTACTAGAAGGCTCACCCAGACTCTGCTACACTTTGCTGTGAGGGAAATGTTAGTTTGCTTTTTATTTGTTGTATTTTGTATTAATTTACTGCCTTTTTCTGTTTTGAATACTGTGATTTGTTTTCTTTACCTTGTGTTTTACTTGTATTCTGTTTTTAACTGCATATTAAAACTTGAAAAGAGGCCACAGCTCTGTCTCTTGTGAGTCAGGCAGAAATTAGAACATGTCAATTAAAGACTCACACATAAGATAGAATAGGTCAGTTAAGGTTAATTATCTGTGAACTGAGAGGGTATGGCTAGGAACTAAACCTTCTATTTAAGGGGTAAAATAAAACATTTCAGAGCTTTACTAGAAAGGCTCACCCAGAGTCTGCCACACTTTGCTGTGAGGGAAAGGTTACATTGCTTTTTATTTGTTGAATTTTGTATTACTTTATTGCCTTTTTCTGTTTTGAGTACTGTGATTTGTTTTCTTTACCTTATGTTTTACTTGTATTCTGCTTTTAACTGTATATTAAAATGTGAAAAGAGACCACAGCTCTGTCTGTTGTGAGTCAGGCAGAAATTAGAACAGGTCAATTAAAGACTCACACATAAGATAGAACAGGTCAGTTAAGGTTAATCATCTGTGAACTGAGGGGTGGAGCTAGGAACTAAACCTTCTATTTAAGGGGTAAAATAAAACATTTCAGAGCTTTACTAGAAGGCTCACCCAGACTCTGCTACATTTTGCTGTGAGGGAAATGTTAGTTTGCTTTTTATTTGTTGTATTTTGTATTACTTTACTGCCTTTTTCTGTTTTGAATACTGTGATTTGTTTTCTTTACCTTGTGTTTTACTTGTATTCTGTTTTTAACTGCATATTAAAACTTGAAAAGAGGCCACAGCTCTGTCTCTTGTGAGTCAGGCAGAAATTAGAACATGTCAATTAAAGACTCACACATAAGATAGAATGGGTCAGTTAAGGTTAATTATCTGTGAACTGAGAGGGTATAGCTAGGAACTAAACCTTCTATTTAAGGGGTAAAATAAAACATTTCAGAGCTTTACTAGAAAGGCTCACCCAGACTTTGCTACACTTTGCTGTGAGGGAAAGGATAGTTTGCTTTTTATTTGTTGAATTTTGTATTACTTTATTGCCTTTTTCTGTTTTGAATACTGTGATTTGTTTTCTTTACGTTCTGTTTTACTTGTATTCTGCTTTTAACTGCATATTTAAACTCGAAAACAGACCAAAGCTCTGTCTCTTGTGAGTCAGGCAGAAATAATTTTCCCACCCTCCCACCCAGTTACTGTTGTGTTCTTAAACACCACTGTCTTTCTAGTTGCCTGCCCCTTATGTTAATTTGACCCTATATCTCATTTCCTCTCTGCTTTTACTGGCTTGTATGAGTAAGCACACAATTATCATTTTGTGAAATCACTGCCCTTCAACTATTTACATTTATTGGCCATCCTACTGTATTCCATAGTACCAGAACACAAACGAGACCACCCCTTTTCAATCTATCTTGCTGTTTTAAAAATAGCGACTCTCCACTAAAACTTAACTTTTTAGACAGGTAAAACTTAAGTTACCTAGTTTCACATCTAATTCCTCTAGTGCACACTGCAGTGTTTAGGATAAACCATTTTTTCATCTTACCTTTAAGCATCTATTGAAAGACCACCAGTTATTGGAGAGCCCACATTCTGCCTCTCAGTAGTCATCTTGGGATTAGTGCTTCTGTTTTCTCCTGGTGAGGGAAGGAGTGCAGTATCATTATTTCCTGGAGACTGCTGATCACTAGAAAGCTTAATAACTGCTTTACAGTTGACAGCTTGGAATCTGTGCTTATATTCTGATCTTGGTGAGAGTAGGAGCAGAGTGCATTTATTCCTGACTCTTTCTGGTTGGTGTCCCTGTGATTAGCAAGTGCTCTAAAACCTGCTGGAAAGCAGTAGGAAGCCTTAAACTGATACAAAAATTCAACTCTTCTTGTTAATAAGGAGAAATTAATTGTAGGTACTAAACAGCATATAATTGCAAAGGACCTTGTCAAGGTAAGGGAAAACAGCTCTTGTACTTTACAAAAAAAAAATAATAAAAAATAAAGCACCTAACCAGGCATGTCCAAGGGTCAGCTTCTGGTGATTTCTCCTGTCCACCTGGTGAATCTGGGCATACAGCAATTGCCTCATGTACACAGACAACCCTTTCCTCCTACCACCCAACACTACAACTTGCAAGAGATGCACTTACATAGCCAAACTGAAGAAAAGTTCTCTCCAGCCAAGATTGTGCTAGACAATCAAGAGGAGAAGGTTAGCACCCACACTACACCTCAAGCAACACATAGCCCTTCAGAACTCTCACCACCAACACCCACACATAGCAACAGTAAACCCATATATGCAGAGGCCCTTAACATTAACTTGCCCAAGCAACAAAGACCTCCGAAGCTGAAATGCAAACAAACGCCAATCACAACAAAAGTATCACATAGCTCACAACACCAGTGTGCCACCCAACAACAGCCCCTAAGGCAAGACAACGTACCCAACACTTTAGTCATAGGTGACTCTATAGTCAGGCACACTGGTGACCCACTCACCCGGCTGAACAAGGAGTAAATTACAGCCAGCTGCCTGTAGGGTGCCAGGATCTGTCACATAATGTATGCACTCAAGTCACTCCACAACAAGTACAAATATGACTCTGTCATTGTCCATGTTGGAGTGAATGACTTGAGACGTACCTCCCCGGACTACATGAAAAGAAACATGGAAGAGCTCTTGGATCTTGTAGCTGAGGCAGGTATGACCCTAGCCCTGAGTAGCATCCTGCCTTTGCCCAGAATGATACCACAGTATAAGGACAAAATGATTGACTTCAGCAATTGGCTAAGCTTCTGGTGTCATTGAAAGGGGATCCAGTATCTGTCTGCCTGGGAAGACATGATCAACAAACCACAATGCTTTGCCAGAGATTGTCTGCACCTGTCGCCCCTGGGATTCAGACTATAGTAACCTTTTTGGGCAATGCTCAAAGGACAAAACCACCACCATAACAGGTACAAGTATGCAAAATCTGAAGGTAGTGTTACTCAATGCTAGAAATCTAAACCTCAAAATGCACTCTTTCGAGGCACTCCTAAAAATGGGGAACACTGTTATCTGTGTAGTTAGTGAGATCTGGTTCAAGACTCCAAAGAGCACCCCTGCAATACCAGGCTACAACTCTTACCACACTTTTCGGCCACCAAAGCAGGACCGAAACACTAAAGGAGGAGGAGTGTCCATATTCACCAAGGATATTCACACCTCCAGGCTAGTTGCCCAACACAATGCATCCAAAATTCTCCAGGTGCAACTAACACTAGGTAAGACTGCAATCCAGATTGTAGCTTGCTACAGTTCCACCACCATGCCCCAAGATTCTCACTACACCTTTCTAAACATACTGGAAAATATTAAGATACAACACCCTAATACTGGGTGATTTCAACTACCCTGCCATTAACTGGGAAAACTACTTGTGTACCAACACTTTTGCCCAACGGTTCTTGGAATTCATAAATTCCAATGCCCTGGATCAACTAATCCATAGTCCCAGCAGGGGCTCCAATATCCTGGACCTGGTCATTACCAACATGGGAAATCAATGCTCCACACCAGTGGTCACCCCCTCGTTGGTTAGGTCTGACCATAAGCTAATCATATTTGGCATTCACATTCCACCCCCACCCTCCAGTAAGGAAACATCGGTAAAAAACTTCTCCAAGGCCAACTTCATGCTACTCAAGTCAGAAGTGACAAACTTCATAACATCCATGCAGACGGGAACTGAAAGTTCGACTGCTGAATCCTACACTACAGCACTGCATGAGCACATCCACTCGTGCATGAATCATGCCATCCCAAATAGAACCAAGATGCTCTCCTCCTAAAAAAGGAAGCCAGTCTGGAGGTCCCCTGTCATAAACAAACTATACAACAGAAGGAAGAAACTGTTGCAGAAAAGAGGAAAATCCCAGGATGTAAAAAACTCCCTTACGAGCCTCAGTAAGAAGCTGAGATCCCTCATAAAATCCTTCAAAGCTAGTTACAAAAATAAAATTGTCAAAGATTCCAAAGACAACCACAAGTCATTCTATAGCTATATCAAGAATCTAAATGGCAATGCTCAGATTTGCTCTCAGCTTCAACAGAATGGCATTAAATATACTGATCCCAAGGATATTGCCAATATCCTGGCAGATCGATTCAGTGCCAACTTCACTCACCTCTCATCCCCTAAAAGGCTCATCTCAATACCGAAAGATTGCTAAATTCTGGTAATCATGGCCACACAGGTAAAAAACGCACTATCCAAAGCTAAGAATACAGCATCCATGGGACCAGACGACATCCTGGGCTGTGTACTATATGAACTACAAAATGAACTGGCACCTCACCTAAGTGTTATGTTTAATCATAGCCTCACCTCAGGCTTCATGCCCACTGAGTGGCACACAGCTACAGTTATCCCACTCCACAAGGGGGGATCAACCTTGGATTCTGGAAACTACCGTCCCATCAGTCTGACAAGCCTGATCTGCAAGGCCATGGAACATATTATCATGGAACTTATAAACAAAGACATTGACAACCTTCAAACACTGGACCTTGCCCAGTTTGGGTTCATGAAGGGCCGATCATGTCTTCTGAACCTGATTGACTTCTTTGAATCAGTCTCCAGAGACGTGGATGAGGGTAAGGCAGTCCACACAGCCTATCTGGACCTCACCAAGGCCTTCATCACCACCCCTCACTCTGGAATCATAGATAAACTTACTAAGCTGGGCATAAATCCCTACATCACTCGATGGGTGGCCAACTGGCTTACTGACAGAACCCACACTGTAAAATTAGCCGACTCCAAATCCAGCTCCAGACAAGTGACAAGTGGAATACCTCAGGGTTCAATCCTAGGACTGCTCTTGTTTGGCATCTACTTCTCTGAAGTACAGGCCAATACTAAGGGACTTTGGCTAACAAAGCTTGCAGATGACTGCAAACTAGGAGCCATTACTGACTCCCCAAATTATATGGATATTCTACAAAAGGGCCTTACAGAAACAGATGCTTGGTGCCAGAGCCATGGGCTCAAGCTCAATGTCAATAAGTGTATAGTTATCCCCTTTGGGAAAAAACATGTACCCATGAATTACAACATACGTGGCAGTACACTAAACACCGAAAGCATAATAAGAGACTTAGGAACACAGGTGGACAGTGGTCTCACCTTCGATAACCACATCACCACAACAGTCAGGAAATCCTTCTATGTGGCACACGTCATCATTAAGGGCTTTTCATCCAGAAAAAAGGAGGCCATTGTCCCACTGTATTCATCCCTCATTAGAGCCATCATAGAGTACAACGCCTTGTTTGGTATGTACCTCACAAGACATCTGCAACAACTGGAAAGGCCACAGAACACCTCACTAAAAGGATCACAGGCCTAAAGCAGATGCCCTATGCTGACCGACTAAAAAAACTCCAGCTATACTCTGTCACATATCATCTACTCAGAGGTGATCTCTGTTTAACATACAAGGCCATGTCAAACCCAGAGCTGTTGGACATGCTACACTTAAAGAAATCCCAATCCATCAAAGCCACACACTCCAGGGACCTAAACCTTGTCATCACAAAGAACAAAACATGCTGGAGGGATAGGTTCCTGACCCAGAGACTCCCCCATACTCTGAAATAGACTGCCCATACATGTCAAGCAGAGTGCCTCCTTGGCCCTCTTCAAAAGGAACCTTGATGATTGGATGGGAGATAGAAAATTTACCCGGGGGATCAAGTCAATCACCTTGCTAGACAGGGGTCAAGGGAAGTAAATATTGTGGGAAGAAATAGCCAGGGAATTGTTATGGCTAGGCTTGTATAGGTCCTAGTGCTGATAGCCTAGTACCAACCTATGAACCTATGAGCCTGATATGTTTCATTATCTCTGACATTGCAGGATGAGTAAACAAACAAAACTAGTATTGTTATGTTATTTATGATCAGATTTAATGCTATCAGGGGAAAACAGATGCAGTCTTAAAGTGTTATGACTGGCTGAATTTCCACTGAGCAGAAGAAGATGAATGTGCATGCAGAGGTTATTTCCACTAGGAAGAAGACTAACCACTGAAACAGAGCACTAAGTACATGTGGGACCACAACAAACCATGTTTTATTTCAAACTTTTGGACAAGTAGTTTTGAATACTGGTTTGCTCTTAGTCATAACCATCTTTTGGAAACTGTATGCACATTTTTTACTGTACATAGAGTTCAGCAGTGGGTTGCGGAGAATTAAGTTGGTGACCCCATCAATGGAATTTTTTATTAAGATGGGTCAGATTTTACCTTAAGGCTAGAAAGGAGAATGCAAATTAAATATTTAATGAGCTGACAATATGCTTTTTTATTAACAGGGAGAGAGGCAGCTTGCTGATGAATTTTTTGAAGAAGAGTGAAAGACCTCTCTGTTACTATAGATATGGCTATTTTGGAGTGGTTGTTTGCTCTTCTCAGGTATCTGATGAAGTCAAGTAAGTTCAGAATTTTTGGCTAGAATTGTCACAATATGCATTTTTTCATTCGGAACAGATTGAATAAATATTTTCTGAACTCTTTAGAACTATCATAATTACATACCGGATCGGTCGAGGCCTGGGTTAACAACGACCACCACCCAGTACTGTTAGCCAACAGGGTGCTGGCGGAAATTGGGCTACTGTTGGCCGAAGAAGAAGAGGAAGGGGAAGGCATGCCTGAAGGCAGGAAGAGAGGAGGAAGGTTAGGAGTGTAGTACTGAGGGTAGGAACTTTGAATGTTGGCAGTATGACTGGTATAGGGAGAGAGCTAGCTGATATGATGGAGAGAAGGAAGGTTGATATATTGTGCGTGCAAGAGACCAGATGGAAGGGAAGTAAGGCCAAGTGTATAGGAGGTGGGTTCAAATTGTACTATAATGGTGTGGATGGCAGAAGAAATGGGCTAGGGGTTATCCTAACAGAACAGTATGCCAAGAGTGTTTTGGAGGTGAAGAGAGTGTCTGATAGAGTGATGTTTATGAAGCTTGAAATTGATGGTGTAATGATGAATGTTGTTAGTGCATATGCTCCACAAGTTGGGTGTGCGATGGATGAGAAAGAAAAATTTTGGAGTGAGTTGGATGAAGTGGTGGTGAGTGTACCCAAAGGTATGAGACTAGTGATTGGAGCGGACTTCAATGGGCATGTTGGTGAAGTGAACAGAGGGGATGAGGAAGTGATGGGTAGGTATGGTGTTAAGGAGAGGAATGCAGAAGGTCAGATGATTGTGGATTTTGCGAAAAGGATGGACATGGCTGTGGTGAATACATATTTTAAGAAGAGGGAGGAGCATAGGGTGATAGGAAGATGCACACAGCTGGATTATATCCTATGTAGGAGGGCCAGTCTGAAGGAGATTGGAGACTGTAAAGTGGTGACTGGGGAAACTGTAGTTAAGCAGCATAGAATGGTGGTCTGCAGGATGATGTTGGTGATCAAGAAGTGGAGGAGGAGTGTGAAAGCAGTGCCAAGGATTAAATGGTGGAAGTTAAAAAAGGGTGATTGTGAGGTGAAGTTCAGGGAAGAGTTAAGACAGGCACTGGGAGGCAATGAAGAGTTACCGAATAGCTGGGTAACTACAGCAGAGCTAGTAAGGGAGACTGCTAGGAAGGTGCTTGGTGTGACATCTGGACAGAGGAAGGAGGACAAGGAGACATGGTGGTGGAATGAGGAAGTACAGGAGAGTATACAGAGGAAGAGGCTGGTGAAGAAGAAGTGGTATTGTCAAAGAGATGAAGAAAGTAGACAAGAGTATAAGGAGATGAGGCGCATGGCAAAAAGAGAGATGGCGAAGGCCAAGGATAAGGCATATAGAGAGTTGTATGAGAGATTGGACACTAAAGAGGGAGAAAAGGACCTGTACCGATTGGCTAGACAGAGGGATAGAGCTGGGAAAGATGTGCAGCAGGTAAGGGTGATAAAAGACAGTGAGGGAAACGTACTCACAAGTGAGGAGAGTGTGTTGAGTAGATGGAAAGAGTACTTTGAAGGGCTGATGAATGAAGAGAATGAGGGAGAGAGAAGGTTGAATGATGTGGGGATAGTGAATCAGGAACTGAAGCAGATTAGCAAGGAGGAAGTAAGGACAGCTATGAAGAGGATGAAGAATGGAAAGGCTGTTGGCCCAGAAGACATACCAGTGGAAGCATGGAGGTGCTTAGGAGAAATGGCAGTGGAATTTTTAACAAGATTGTTTAATGAAATTTTGGAAAGTCAGAGGATGCCTGAGGAATGGAGAAAAAGTGTTTTGGTACCTATCTTTAAGAATAAGGGTGATGTGCAGAGCTGCAGTAACTACAGAGGGATAAAATTGATCAGTCACAGCTTGAAGTTATGGGAAAGAGTAGTGGAAGCTGGGTTAAGAAGGGAGGTGACGATTAGTGATCAGCAGTATGGTTTCATGCCAGGAAAGAGCACTACAGATGCAATATTTGCTCTGAGAGTGTTGTTGGAGAAATAGAGAGAAGGTCAGAAGGAGTTGCATTGTGTCTTTGTGGACTTAGAGAAAGCATATGACAGGGTGCCTAGAGAGGAGTTGTGTATTGTATGAGGAAGTAGGGAGTGGCAGAGAAGTATGTAAGAGTGGTACAGGATATGTACAAGGGTAGTGTGAGATTGGTGAGGACTGTGGTGGGAGTGACAGATACGTTTAAGTTGGAGGTGGGATTACATCAAGGATCAGCTCTGAGCCATTTCTTATTTGCAGTGGTGATGGACAGGTTGACAGATGAGATTAGACAGGAGGCCCCATGGACTATGATGTTTGCAGATGACATTGTGATATGTAGTGAGAGTAGGGACCAGGTTGAGGAGACCCTGGAGAGGTGGAGATATGCTTTAGAGAGGAGAGGAATGAAGGTCAGCAGGGCTAAAACAGAATATATGTGTGCAAATGAGAGGGAGGGTAGAGGAATGGTGAGGATGCAGGGAGTAGAGTTGGTAAAGGTGGATGAGTTTAAGTACTTGGGATCAACAGTTCAGAGTAATGGTGAGTGTGGAAGAGAGGTGAAGAAGAGACTACAGGCAGGGTGGAATGTGTGGAGAAGAGTGTCAGGAGTGATTTGTGACAGACGGGTACCAATAAGAGTGAAAGGGAAGGTCTACAAGAGGGTAGTGAGACCAGCTATGTTATATGGATTGGAGACGGTAGCATTGTCGAAAAGGCAGGAGTCAGAGCTGGATGTGGCAGAGTTAAAGATGTTAAGATTTGCACTGGGTGTGACTAGGATGGACAGGATTAGGAATCAGTATATTAGAGGGTCAGCTCAGGTTGGACAGTTTGGAGACAAAGCAAGAGAGGAGAGATTGCGTTGGTTTGGATATGTGCTGAGGAGGGATGCTGGGTATATTGGGAAAAGGATGCTAAGGATGGAGCTGCCAGGTAAGAGGAAAAGAGGAAGGCCTAAGATAAGGTTTATGGATGTGGTGAGAGAGGACATGCAGGCAGTTGGTGTGAAAGAGCATGATGCAGAGGACAGGAAGAAATGGAAACAGATGATCCACTGTGGCGACCCCTAACGGGAACAGCCGAAAGAAGATGATGAAAGGCCATATGGTAGGTAAGTGATTTCATGTTCTCTGCTACAGTTGTAAGTTGAAGGAGTTTACAAAAGTTCTACAAGTATTGGGTAATAGAATATAGTCTGAATGGGGAGACATTGTCTCTAGGTCTCCTCTTCCTGTTATAGTGTCAAAATAAGAATGAATGAGGCATGAGCTGTATTGACAGCTGTCCTTATACTGGTTGCTAAGAAAGTTATTACTAGATGGTGATGACCCTATACTGCTCTTTCTCTGGAAGATATGAAAAGCTCATTGGAGAGACCTGTCAAAATGAATCCTTTGTAATTATTAATGATAGAATATTTGGACACACAGTATGTGGGCATGCCTTAGTGAGAGAAAGGAAATTCACCCCGGGGATCACGTCAGTTGCCCTGCTAGACAGGGGTCCAGGGAAGTAAATAGTGTGGGAAGAAATAGCCAGGGAAGTGTTATGGCTAGCCTTGTATAGGCCCTAGGGCCGATAGCCTAGTACCAACCTATGAACTTATGAACCTATGATTAAGGTGAGATAATGTTTTCCACAGGCACTTTTAAAGTTTTAAAAATGTATATCCTTTGCATTTGTAACTGTGTTTTCAGAGTATTCTTGGTAAAGAGCTAGATTAAGACTATGGAGATAGTGGTCTTTCCTCTATCTTTAAAAACATTGGGCTTTTGGGATCATTCCTTTATTTCTCTCCCAGTGGTCTATGGTTTCTGTTTGCATATGTTGTTTTCTCTCCATCCATCCATCCATCCATCCATCCATCCATCCATCCATCCATCCATCCATCCATCCATCAATCCTCAATCCCTGTTTCCCATTTTAGTTTTCCATAAATTTTTTGGTATGTGTAACATGAAGGATGAAAGTATTTTCTCTTAAAAAAGTAGTAAGTGCAGTGAGGGGCAAGCCAGTAATTGAGTATTATAAAATATATCATACAAACGAAAGATTTTTCATTAGGCAACACTTATGTAATTCATCCTTAGATATGTTCTGTATGTAGTACTCAGAATATGGCTAACTTATCCCTCACAAAGCCTGAAATTCAGTATATAAGCCTTTTTAGTGTGATAATTTGCCTTCCACTATAAACACTACTGGTATATTTGCTCATTATAAAACCCAAAAAGAGCTACAATATTTAAATAGGAAATAAAAAAAAACAAACAAGTTAAATACTATCTTTGTAATTATCCCTCTCTTCATACAGACATAAATAAACTGAGAAATAAGCTCTGCTTTCAGCATATATGACATTTGTTTCTTGAATGTTGGTGAGGGTTCTTCAACTACATTTTTCTTTCATCATGCAAATGCATTCGAGCTGTCATGACCGACAGATAATTGAGCCTTCTTCTACATAACAGGCCTTTCCCCTAAGCATGTTTGATGAAGTGTATCATGCACTGGAACTTTTAATTCCTAGATGGGATTCCAGGGTAAGTATTCTACAGTCGTTTAGCAGGAAAAGAAAGACAAAATAAATGGAAGCGTGCATTTATTTATCGTGTTTATATAAACAGAAAAATATCTCATACTGTTAAATTATTAGGGAAAGCTATAAGTGATTGAAACACATAGGGATGGATTCAGAAAGGTTACTGTGAAGTGAAAGGCTGGTATACACTTCACAGTAAACATTTCTGATTCAGAGATAGCCTTACCACTTGGTGGTTTTGCAGTTGCCCGGACATACTGTATATTTGATCTGTGACACTCCTCCCAGTCTAGTGTCATTAGTTCACTCAATCTAATAGAGAACATTTGTGAAGACCAACCCACTCAGATTCTTAACGTTGAATTAACTTCTGTTACAGCTTTCTCCATTTCCACTTTACTGGAAACAAAAATTCTAAGCTTGCTTCCCCCCTTTCCTGTGGCAGGTCAAATATGGATTTGCTGTGTCCAGGACTGTTTGTGAGCTCCTAAGCCCCCCCCCCCCCCACACACTTAACTGGGGTTAAACTATTCCTGGCACCATAAAGTCTGTTTTTCAAAATTTCCCTTGCAACTAGTCAGCTTTTTAGTTTTAGCACTCATCGGTTTCTTTGATCTCAGCACTTGTTCAGAACTCATTGTAAGCACTAAATAAGTTGCAAATTACTACAGCACTCAACTTTCCTCACTTGTCTAGAGGAAAACAGTTTTTAGTACTTAATAAATAAACACCTATTCAGGCATGTCTAAAGGTCAGCTCCCGGTGTTTTCTCCTGTCTACCTGATGAATCTGGGCATCTTGGGACAATGCAGCAATTGCCTCATGTACACAGACAACCCTCTCCTCCTACCACCCAACACTATGACCTGTGAGAGATGCACTTATATAGCCAAACTGGAAGCAAAGCTCTCTTTACCAAAGACTGGCCTAAACAGTCAAGAGGAGAAGGTAAACACTTGCACCGCACCACACTCATCACATAGTCCCTCAAAACCTACACCACCAAAACGCACCTACATTTGTGGGGGCTCTCAGTACTAATCTGCCCAAACAACAGAGACCTCCAAAGCAGAAATGCAAGCAACCTCCACCCCCCAACCCAACCCAAATGACACATAGCTCACATACTCAGTGTGCCACTCAACTACAGCCCATAAGGCATAACGTACCCAACACTCTAGTCATAGGTGACTATATAGTCAGGCACACTGATGTTCCACTCACCAGGCTAAACAAGGAAAAAGTTACTGTCAGCCTCCTGTCAGGTGCCAGGATCCGCCACATAACACACGCACTCAGGTCATTCCACAACAAGTACAAATATGACTCTGTCATTGTCCGTGTTGGTGTGAATGACCTGAGATGTACCTCCCTGGACTACATGAAAAGAGACATGGAGGAGCTCTCCGATCTTGTAGCCCAGGCTGGTATGACCCTAGCCCTGAGTAGCATCCTGCCATCACCCAGAATGACACCACAGTACAAGGACAAAATGATTGACTTTAACAATTGGCTAAGCTTCTGGTGTCATTCTAAGGGAATCCAGTATCTGTCTGCCTGGGATGACATAATCGACAGAACACGCTGCTTTGCCAGAGATGGCCTGCACCTGTCGCCCTTGGGATTCCGGATACTGGCAAAGGCTCTTGCCACCCCTATAGTGCCTTTTTTAGGCAAGGTTCAAATGACAAATGCACCACCATAACAGGTACAAGCAAGCAAAATCTGAGGGTAATGCTACTCAATGCTAGAAGTCTAAACCTCAAAATGCACTCACTCGAGGCACTCCTTAAAATGGAGAACATTGACATCTGTGCAGTGACAGAGACCTGGTTCAAAGCTCCAGAGAGCACCCCTGCATTACCAGGCTATAATTCATACCACACCTTTCGGCCACCAAACCTGGACCGAAACACTAAAGGTGGAGGCGTGTCCATATTCATTAAGGATATCCACACCTCCAAGCTAGTTGCTCAGCAAAATGCATCCGAGATTATCCAAGTTCAACTAACTCTGGGCAAAACCGCAATCCAGATTGTAGCTTGCTACAGACCCCCCACCATGCCCCAGGATTCCCATTCCTCTTTTCTTGATACACTGGAAAATATTAAGGTACAACCCAACACTCTAATAATGGGTGATTTCGACTACCCTACCATTAATTGGGAAAACTACTCATGCACCAACTCTTTTGCTCAAAGTTTTCTGAAAATCATCAACTCCAATGCTTTGGATCAACTTATCCATACCCCCACCAGAGGCAGCAATATCCTAGACCTGGTCATCACCAACATGGGTGACCGATGTTCCACACCAGAGGTCATCTCCTCGTTGGTCAGATATGACCACAAGCTAATCACCCTAGATATCCACATCCCTCTCCCACACCATTAGGAAAACAACCGTGAAAAATTTCTCCAAAGCCAACTTCACACTTCTTAAGACAGAAGTGGCAAACTTCATGACACCCATGCAGATGGACAATAGAGGTACGACTGCTGAATCCTACACAAATGCACTTTATAAGCACTTACACGAGTGCATGGATCATGCTATCCCTAACAGAACCAAGATGCTATCCTCCAAAAAAGGAAGCCAATCTGGTGGTCTTTTGCCATATACAAACTCTACAACAGAAGAAAGAAACTGTTGCAGAAAAGAGTAAAATCCCACGACTGGAGGAACTCCCTAGTCAGCCTCAGTAAAAAGCTGAGATCCCTCATAAAATCCTCCAAAGCTAGTTATGAAAACAAAATTGCCACTGATTCTAAAGACAACCACAAAGCATTCTATAGTTATATCAAAAATCTCAATGGCAACACTCAGATCTGCTCTGAGTTACAGCACAATGACACTAAATATACAGAACCAGCTGATATTGCCAACATCCTGGCAGATAGGTTCAGTGCTAAGTTTACCCCCCTCTCGCCCCCTAAAGGGCCCATCTTTATACCGGAAGAATGCAAAGTTCTTGTAATTCACTCTCCAAAGCCAAGAACACAGCATCCATGGGACCTGACAACATCCCAGGATGCCTTCTACATGAACTACAGAATTAACTGGCACCCTACCTAAGTACAATGTTCAATCATAGCCTCACCTCAGGCTTTGTGCCCATTGAATGGCACACCGTGACAGTTATCCCACTCCACAAAGGGGGGTCCACAACAGACCCCAGGAACTACCGCCCCATTAGCCTGACGAGCCTCGTCTGCAAGGCCATGGAACGTATCATCATGGAGCTCATAAACAAAGACATTGGAGATCTCCAAACCCTGGACCCCACACAGTTTGGGTTTGTAAATGGCAGATCATGTCTCCTAAACCTGATAGACTTCTTTGAAGTAGTCACCAAAGCCATAGATGAGGGTAAGGTGGTTCACACAGCCTATCTAGATCTCACCAAGGCGTTCGACACCATCCCCCACTCTGGAATTATAGATGAACTCACTAAACTAGGTATAAATCCCTATGTCACAAGATCGGTTACCAACTGGCTTACTGAAAGAACCCACACTGTGAAAGTAGCAGACTCCAAATCAGACTTCAGACCAGTGACAAGTGGAGTACCAAAGGGTTCAGTCCTGGGTCCTCTCCTGTTTGGTATCTACTTCTCTGAAGTACAGGCCAACACATAAGGTCTTTGGCTAACTAAATTCGCAGATGACTGCAAACTAGGAGCCATAATTGAAACTCCTAACGATGTGGACATCCTACAAAAGGGCCTCACTGAGACAGATGCCTGGTGTCAAAGACATGGTCTCAAGCTCAATGCCAAAAAGTGCATTGTCATTCCCTTTGGTAAAAATTCTGTACCCATGAACTACCACATAGGCGGTAATCTACTTAACACTGAAAGTGTGATAAGAGACCTTGGGACACACGTGGACAGTAGTCTCTCCTTTAATAATCACATCGCCAAAGTGGTCAGGAAATCCTTCTACATGGCACACCTCATCACAATAGGTTTCTTATCCAGAAAAAAAGAGGTCATTGTTCCCCAATACTCATCACTCATTAGACCCATTATAGAGTACAACACCCCTTTTGGTATGTACCTCACAAGACATCTACAACAACTGGGAAGGCCACAAAAATACCACACAAAGAGGATTACTGGCCTCAAACAGATGCCTTACGCAGACCGTCTCAAAAAACTCCAGCTTTACTCCATTGCATATCGCCTACTCAGAGGTGATCTCTGCCTAACATACAAAGCTATGTCAAACCCAGAGCTGTTGGACATGCTCCACTTAAAGAAATCCCAATCCCTCCGAGCTACACGCTCTAGGGACCTAAACCTTGTCACCACAATAAACAGAACATGCTGGAGGGATAGATTCCTGTCCCAGAGACTTCCCATACTCTGGAACAGACCACCTATCTATGTCAAACAGAGCTTCTCATTAGCACTCTTCAAGAAAAATCTTGATGATTGGATGGGTAATAGGAGATTCACCCCGGGGATCACTTCTGTGGTTCTGCTTGACAGGGGCACAGGAAAATAATTTTCTTGGGTGGCGAAAGCCAGGGTACATTTTTGGCTAGGCTTGTATAGGCCCTAGGGCCAATAGCCTAGTACCTACCTATGAACCTATGAACCTATGAAATATGAGTCTATGCACAGTAGTGAGTTGGAGATAGTCTAGGTAGCTTGAGAGTTCATGCCAATTCAGGGATTGTAGGTTTAGGCAGTGATGGGTGGTATTTTTAGATTTAGAGGCAAATTTAGAGATTTTTTGTAGCAGTTTTCTAGTTTAAAGGTGATAGAGGAGGACAGGTTGGTTAGGAGAGGGGCTCCGTATAATAAGGAAGGAAGAATATAAGTCGAGGCCAGGGTTTGCCTGGTAGAGTTGGAGAGAAAGCGATTATTCCTATACAGGATACCTAGCTTTTGCTGGGTTTTCTTAATATTTTGTTGAATATGAATATCAAACTTGAGGTGTTCATCTACAGTAATGCCAAGTAGTTTGGCAGAGGGGACTACTTCTATAGGTGAGTTGGTTTGAGTATAGACTTTGAAGTTGTTATTATCGTAGGAGAGGGTCTTTGTGGGAAGGAATAGTAGAATCTTTGATTTATTTACATTGAGAGAGAGGTGGTTTTGGTGCATCCAGTTTTCAGTTGTTGGGAAGGCAGTTTGGGTTTTAGTCAGCAATTCAGAGAGGTTTGAGGCAAAGCAGACTAAGACTGAATCGTCTGCATATTGAATGATTTTAGCATCAGGAATAGCAGTGTGAAAGTTATTGATGAAGATGTTAAAAAGCATTGACCCAAGGATGAATCCCTGCGGTATGCCAGTTGGGGTAGGTAGGAAGGAAGAGATGGAGTTCTTCGATTTGACTGCCTGTGATCTGTCTGATACATAGCAGGAGAACCAGGATAAAGCATTATGTGAGAGATTAAGGTTTGAGAGATGACAGAGAAGATGCTTGTGGGAAACAGTATCAAAGGCTTTAGACAGATCGAGTAAAACAGTAGAAACTAGGTGGCCTGAATCTCGGGCTTGATTGACAGTTTCTAGGAAAGAGAGTAGAGCGGTTATTGTGCAATGGCCTGGATGGAAGCCATGCTGGGTAGGAGTGAGAAGATTGTTTTGAGCCAGGAAAGGCATTAGTTGGAGGTGGATGCATTTTTCTAGGATTTTGGAAATTGGTGAGAGCAAAGCAATGGGGTGAAAGTTTGAGATGCTGGTATTTTTGCCTCTTTATGAAGAGGAAGAATATAAGCTGAACGCCAGAGTTTGGAGACATATGATTCTCTTATGGATTGGTTGATAATGATGCTGATTGGGAGAGCAATGCCATCAGCAGCACATTTTAGGAAGGAAGAGGGAATATTGTCAGGAGCGTTAGAGCAAGGTTTAAGTTTGGACAAAAGTTTTTTTATAAAGTTAGTGGAGATGGGTTTGAGTTCAAACAGATGAGGTGAGTTAGAAGGGGGAGAGTGTAGAGCAGTTGAGTTATTATTGGGAAATGTCTTGGTGAGGGTAGTAATAGTGTCTATGAAAAATGAGTTAAATTCAGAGGCTAGTTCGAGGTCAGATTTACTTGGGTCAGGACAGGGATTCTTCTTGGAGCCTGGATTGAGGAGTGAGTTTATTGAGTTCCAGAATTTTAGGGGGGTTTATTGTTATTGGTCTGAAGTTTGATATAGTAGGATTTTTTGTCTTTGGTGATTAGTCGTTTTGCATGGTTGCGAGCTGTTTATATTGGAGCAAGGTATTGGCCAGTTTATTGTTTTGGTAAAGCTTCCATAGTTTGTCTCTGTGGTGCATAATCTGTTTTGTCTCTTTGGATAGCCAAGGAGCAGTTTTAGTTTTTATCCTTTTGTTTCTTAGTGGGGCTAGTGAGTTTAAAGTATCAAGGAAGACAGAGTTGAAATATTCTATAGCCTTGTCAAGAGGAAGGATGTTTAGAATTTGCCAGTTCATTTGTTTGAAAGTATTTGAAAAAGTAGTTGGGTTGAAGCTACTGAGGTTATGAGTTTGAATGTATTGATGCTGGTGTGGGGAGGAACTAGCTGTGCGATGCAAGAAGGCTGGGAGGTGGTTGCTAAATGTATCAGGAATTGTGCCAGAACTGGTTATTTTATTTGGATCTGAGACGAGGATCCAATTTATAGTGGATCCAGGAGGGTTTATTTTGTTAGGTCGAGTGATAGAGAGGATTATGTGAGTGAAGTTATAGAGGTTAATGGATAGGGAGGGAGAGGGGCAATTGATTTTATTCCAGTCAATATTCACATCACCAAGGATATAAGTTTCATAGTTAATTTCAGTAGAGGCCCATAGGAGAATATTTTTGAGTGTAGAGATATTGTTACCAGGTGAGATATATAGGGCAACGATGCAGGTATTTTTATGTTTATTTAGTTTTAGAATTCCAGCAGTTAGTTCAGTGTTCAGGAATTGAAGAATTGGTATTTGGAGGGGAATTAAGGTAAGAAGGTTGGAGTAGACTAGGGTAGTGCCTCCACCTTTTTTATTTAGTTGGTCATTTCTGAGACAATGAAATCCTGGGGGGCAGAACCTCAGAGTCAGAGATAAAGGGCTTGAGCCAGGTTTCAGAGATGGCTAAGATATCTGGTTGGTTATGGCTTAACCAAGCTTGAAATTGGTGTACTTTGTTGTTTAGACTTTGTGCATTAATTGTAAACATCTTTAGGGTGTTGAGATAGGAGGAAGAGGGTAAGGAATGAGTGTTGTTAATAAACCAGGCATGAATTCTGGTAGATTGTAGAATACACTTTTATCTGTCTAGTCACTAAACACATTCATCTAATAGCCCTGCATTTTACAACATTCAAGAATATGTAATAAAATCTATTCTGTATGCACCTTATAGTATCTTACTTATAACATGGATTTAAAACTTATACTTAAAAATAATCCTGCCTTGGTTTACAGCTGTTTTTGCTAAGTGTATGTTACATTTTATGAGTCTATTGTCAGCCATTGAATGTGCTAACTATCGAATGGCTGAACATCGAACAATAAGCATCATAAGTTCACTCAGCAAACTTTTATTTCCTCAGCAGGGTAACTACTTGTCCAAAACTTCTCCGTCTCAGACATGGAAGTGTTTCAAACTCCTTTTCTCCACTGTAGTGCGGTCTTGTAGTTGGTAAATATAGGTGAGGGGGGAGCAAAGCCCCTCACCTTGTTGGATTTGAAACACTTTGTTATGTGAGATGAGGAAGTGTTGGACAAGTAGTTACTTACCCTGTTGATGAAATGAACGTTCACTGAGTGAACTTTCAATGTTTATTGTTTGATGCTCAGCCATTCAATGGTTAGCTCATTTGATAGCTGAATATAGATGCTCATTTTACTTGTCTATTTTCACTTGTGCACTGTTTTTATGTATTGTCTAGCCTTACAGCCCAGGTGGTGGTGAAAATGGTCTTAGGATAGCCTACTAGTCTGGTTAATCAGCATTAAATAAAAAGTAACTAAATAAGTAAGTAAATAAAGAAAATAAATACTGACAAGAATTTCATTTCCACACTATGGTAATACTTCTATTGAAACTTAAGCTTGTGTCTAAAAATGTTATCAACATGAAAAGCATCAGGAGTTTCCTGCTTATTGGTTCTATGTGTGAAAGCACTCAATATTCGACAATCTTAAGGCAGCCTGTCCTGCTTTTGTATTTAGCAGTTACACCAAACTACAATTAGTCAGTGATCATCATCTGGTACCATGGAACAGCATTTGGAAATATGCAAATCAATGCAGCCAATAGAACTGGAAAACTATTGTTAAAGTTATACCTTATGTGATGAAGGGAGACATTGCCAGCACAGCTATCTGGAATTTTGTAAATAATTATATGTCATTGGTGAATATTGAAATAATTTGTGTAAGATTCTTGTGTTACAGCCATATTAGAACTGTATGATATGTGTTATATCAAACTTGTATGTACAGACATATGTGTCGAAAAGGGTTTGTAAAGTACAGAGCTTAAAGATGTACCCATAGTGTGCCATGCTGGAAGAAAACATAAATGTACATAACACTGCTGTAACTGTTTAAATGTATATATTTTAACAGTGGAAACTGGAATACAGGAGGTTAACCTCAGTCTAGTAAATTTCAGAAATATAGCTGAAATTAAATTATTTTATGGCAGCAAGGAGACACAATGTATGTGCTGAGAAGCTTTCTCTATTGTCTTGGACTTCCATTCTCTGCTAAAGATCTGAAGTCTATGTAATTTCATAGGTAGATGTTAAATACTGCTAGCTTCTAGCAGTGGGGGTTTCACCTGGGATAGAGTCAAATGACAGAAATGATGTAATTCTGCAAGCTATCCAAGCAGTAATATTTGAGATATTAATTTAAGAAGTCTCTGAAAGAGACACAGCATTCTGTATTCTGTCTTTGACCTGCCAACATCAGTAAAAGATCCATTCACCACATCTGCCTTGCTCTGTAAGTAAGTTAACTAGGGTATAATAATTCTCTTAGATATAGTCAAGAATATAAAAAGCAGAGCTTAGATATTTTTCTTCATTTATATGAGACTGTCCTGCAATGTTGTTTTAAACATTTCCTGTGATTTTGAACTCTGATGTCACTGTAAATATATATTTAGTATTGTCTTGATCTTTTATTATTTATTATTAAATATATTTAAACCTTTCACTGTGACTGATCTGTGTAGAGATATTTAAATTCTGAGAGTACTTGCATATTTATTTGGTGACACTGTGGGCCACTCCTAATAGCCTTGCTCTTGGTCAAACTACCATTTGTATTAATAGTAACATTACAGGGTAAGATTGTACAGTGTTTGTTAAGGGCTTTAATGTAGCTGATAAGGGGCTCGGGTGGCAGTGATAACTACCTTATAGTCTGGGTAGAAGAGGGCATAGCTAGTAAACCTGTGCCAGCCTTTCCCAGGTGTGTGCGTGTGTGTAAAACAAATCTCCAAGAGTGTGTGTGTCAACTACTTGGGCAGGACATGAAGCATTGGTTGGACAGAGAGAGAGAGTGTTGGAAGACTTGGCTTGGAACCCTGGCTTAGGACTCAACTCTATAGCTGTGCCAGTGGGGAGTCTTATCAGGGATCAGGAGAAACAGGGAGAAACCAGCCCTGGACTGATTGTGGCCTCTGTGTGCTCTTAAGGGAAATTGCACTTGATGCAGAGAGCTGCATCTAGAAATACTGTATGTGTACCTTGTCATCCTCCCAATGTATGTACCTCCTGGTGCCAGTGGTGAGGATTGAGGCTCCTTGATTACCAGTCCAGTGGTGAGGTGTTACACCTTTTACCTCTCAATCAATGTTAAAGTTTACACCCCAAGTTAGACAAGCCTTCCTGAGCATGTGCCATATTTGACAAAAAAAATGTTCTTTTTAATTCATGTACCTTAGCCTGAAATGGTAAACTTCATAACTGTCTGAAGAAGTTCTGTGAATGAAAGTTTATAATATTAAACATGAGCTCCTCTACAGATGGTTGATGTGAAATTCTTTGAGTGTCAGGTACCCAAAGAAAAAGACGGCAAGGAGCACAACAGACACCACTGTTTTCCGTGGAAAATCATCAGAGGTGAGATAGTGTTAAAATAGTCATAAAATACAATTTTTTATATTTTGAGGGGAATATTTTCAACAAAAGAATGGACTACTGATGTGAGCTTGGTTGGCTCCCATTTATGCCAACATTGTTTTATGGATGTGGGAACAAAAAGTGATCTGGATATCAAAATATAAAAATATTTGGTTCAATGTTTCCACTTTTTGGATGATATCTGTTTAGTTTGGAATGGTACTTTAGAATTGATAGGATATTTTTTTTAAGTTTTTAGAGAGTTAGTCTGATTTTTTTTTTATTTGTTTTCTTACAGTAAGATAAAAATCAGTATTTTAGATGTTAAATTATACTGAGATGAAAGGAAGGGGAAACTGCTGTCTACTGTCTATAGGAAACCTACCTTTTCAAATGAGTATTTGCATTTTTCTAATTGCCATCCTTTTTAACAGAAGAAAATTTTGATAAAATGGCATCTAGTCAGATTGTCCAGAGTAATTTCAGGTGATGACATTTTTTATAAGAAGGCAGAAAATTTAAAAATGATGTTTGTAGATAGGGGTTACCCAATAAATGTTTGATGATATATAGGCAAGGAAGTTGTTGCTTGACATAACAGCTGTTTCCAACTTTTAGTCTGTAGTTTTTAGCTGTAGTAAATATAAATGATTTAAATGATAGTAATTTCTAGAATTCAACTAATTGCAGTGCAGGTCTGTCAGAACGTTGAAAACCACATTGTCGAACATATCATCTTGTCTACAGTGTAGGCCACTGAACCGTTCTGACTGAGATTGCGTTACAGTGGGGATCAGGAAATTTGTCCTTTTCCCCACTGTAGTACAATCTCAGACTTAGTACATATATATATATATATATATATATATATATATATATATATATATATATATATATATATATATAAATATAATTAGCGGGGAATGTGGGGGTCTGATGGCCTGTATTGTCGATGAGATGATGTTCAACAATGTGACCATTTTATGAGTCTGACATAGACCCTTGTAGTGCAACTTCACAGAGAAATACTACTACCATGACTAGTACTACTACTGCTACTTATAATAATAACATAAAAACAGTGGATTTTAATTTGGCTATGGTTATTCCATTCAGTAATACTTGTATAATATTAAGAACATGTTATATAAAAATTGGAGAAATACCATAGGTATGGGACCTTTAAAACAGATGTTGAGTGAAGCCCCACAATGTAGATACAAAAGAGGTATGAATTTGAAAAACATATTTGAATTAGAAAGAACGAATAATCAAATATTTTAGAAAAATAAGTAAGTGTGGTATATGTACACAATATAATTTTATAAATTATATGAGTGGTGTGATACTCCAAGGTTACCCTCAAATTATACTAGGGGAATAATACATTTTGTTAGCTGTGTATCTTGTGAGGCTTTCTATGTAGGAAAATCTGAGGTTGCTAAAATCGAAGATATATGAGCATGTTTACAATATTAAAATGGAAGATAGTAACACTGCTTTATGTAGACATGCAAAAGAATGTGTTAGCTTCAAAAGATTCTATTCTTTATTTTAGAAGAGGTTCCTGTGCATGACAGGGGCAGTGACTGTGAGAACAAGACTGAGTATAGGGGACTTTACTGGCAGCTATTGTTAGATGTAACAAAAAGTCCCAGTATTAATGACATGGTTACAATTAAAAGTGTGTTATCTAAATAAGCAACTAAATTATGAAGTATGTTTGCATATGTAATAGTTATTGATCAAGTTTTATAAGTTTTAGGTACATGCAAGCTTTACATTTTTATGAATGAATTTAATTGTATATATTTTTATAGTTTTGGTGCTGTTATGATATATTATGAAATGTTATTTTGTATGTTAATATGGAGTCACGTGGCTTTGAACATTTAAACGGTGTTTGTTGCAGGGTAAGTTTGTTTTGATAAATTCACATGATAATTGATGAAAGCCCCTAACCTATGTTTTAAATAAAAAGTGTCTTGGAGTTTAGAGATGAAGTAACCATTGTTTTGTTTTGGAAATCATTGCTGGTGTGCTTTCTAAGTGTGGGCTGGCAACGATTCCCTTCTTTTGGGAGATTTCTTCCTTCTTCGAGTTGGTGCAAGTTCAGTGGGTGTGGGAGGACTCCCCCTCGTATGGGGTGCAGATGCCCATTTGTAATTCTGTGTTTCAGGAATTATTATTTTTTTTTTGCATTTCTGATGCCCGTGGTTTTGCAGTTCAGTGATCCATATTAGAACCTGAATGCTCTTAATGCAGCTTTTATGCATTTGTACTTTAGACGTTATGCTGCCTATGTATAACAGAAACACATATGGGACAAGTGCTAAGAGCTAATTGTAGAAGGTGATTCTGTGTTTAAATATAGGCAGATACGTCTGAAGTTAGAATGCATTTTAATAACACAACACTTGAAGATGGATATGTGAGGAACAGGCAACCTGGGCTGGTGGCAAAGCCTGAGATATGTACTTCTATGTTTTCTTGTTTTTAGTCTTGGAAGGATGCAAACAAACATAATCACATTTTATGGCAGTCTAGCCATTTTTAACATTGCCTGCATCATAAGTGCAATAACTCACTCCATGGTGTGCATTTGTTGGTAAGTAATCATGCTGTGAGAGTAGTTAGCTTAACCTTGTTACAAACAATACACTTGGATTATTAGTTAATCACCATTCAACATACACCCTCTTATATTCTATTGCTTAATTATCCTGTTCTGACACATGATGATGTTGTCCATCTAAGCCAGAGTGATATCTGTCTTAGAAATCTACAGGGCTTAAGAAATTCATACATTAATTTGATTTATTCAGTTTTAAATAATTTGATATATAATAGACATTACATCCTACCTATTCCAACTGTTTATTTCAGCAAATTGTCTTCTGTTAAGGAACAGCTGATATGAAACCCATTTAACTGATACAGCTCTACAGAGGCTGACCTGTAACCCATACTAACAAAGGGGTCATATTCAGAGCCATTTAACAGTAAGGAGAAAGTGCTGTCTTACAAGACATATAAATAACAACTACCAGGTAGTGCAATCAATCGTATACTGTGCATTAATAATTATAATGTAAACTTAAAGATGAACTCATAGAGCAGTACTATCTAAATGTGGTGAAACAGAATCATGTCATTATACTACTAACTTCACAGCACAATGTTTGTTGTAAAGCTATGAGCTGCTAACAAGTTCTGT
Source organism: Protopterus annectens (assembly GCF_019279795.1). Taxonomy (NCBI): domain Eukaryota; kingdom Metazoa; phylum Chordata; order Ceratodontiformes; family Protopteridae; genus Protopterus; species Protopterus annectens. The sequence goes on from NC_056727.1 coordinate 223,174,064, forward strand.
TCTGTAGTACTGAGATTATTTCTTGCAGTCTCCACTTCCAGGCTATGTCAGTCTTCATAAGTCATTTTGCCAGAAAGTGCTCTGTGGTCATTGCTATAAAAGCACTTTTCCCTAATTGTTTTACTCCTTTAAAGATAAGATAAAATGTTGCTAATGTTAACCATAGGTTTCAGTACAAATGGAAGTAGCATGCTCTAGGGATGTTTTTTTTATCCCCCCCAACCTTGCACAAACTCAGGCTGTTCTCCCAGCTTCCACACATGCCCATCCCTGAATCTCCCAATTACTTCTTTGTTAGGGTACTACCAGATGTGACCCTTTGTTAGGTAGGCCCTCCAACTTCTTGGAAAGTCAACCCCAGTAGTACTCAGTGTTTAGGCCCCAGAAAATGTGGGATTCAATGAGGGCCCACTAAGTGTAGAGCGAAGAAGCCATCATTCTCGCAGCAGTCAGTCAGTGTCCCTAGCTGTGGAGGTAGCTTGTGCAATGATGACAGGATGCTGTTACCCCCCCCCCCCTTTGTAAGAAGATGTCCTGTGAGACTCATGGACTCCACCAGGGATTTCACAGGCATCAGGTCCTTTTCACCCTCCTTCTGGGATAGGATTGCTGTCAGTTGGCCTATGCATACTATCCTCCGGCCATTTCTACTGATTAAACAAATCATTCCTGAACCTGTACTACAAGTGATACAAACATACACCCTGCCTCTGCACAATTGGGGTGGCTTAGAGACTCAAGATGTTTGCCTACATGAGAGGTGATGTCCCCTACTAATTCCACAGATACTACTCGTGGGACCAGAGGTTGGAAATAGGATAATGCAGTGTTTATTGAATGTTTGATTTGCAGAACATGTTATAACCTTCTCCGGTGGCTTCATGGACCTCACAGCAGTTATAACTGACTGATAATAATTAGGCTCAGGAAATATTAAGATGACATGCCAGGTCAGTAAATATGAATTAGTCAGAAAAGCAATATAAACATGTGTGTAAAAAAATAAAGCAACACCTGGTGGCTCCAAACATTCCAAGATGCAGCTGAAAGCACCCAGTTGGAGGCAAACCCAGAACACTGAGTAAGCTACTGTAAGATGTCAACAAGCAGCACGGTCTGCTAACACTAATGGTATGATCATACCATGGGAGTGGATGGTTCTTGTTAATGAGCAACATGATATGGAGCCATGTGGGGTGACCAGCCATGTAGATGAAAGCATACCTCTAGCCCAATATGAGAACAGAGATATCAGCAGGCATACTCAATGTGTAAAACAGTTTACGTTTTGTACAGATTGCACTGATGCACTCTGTGGATCACTGTGAAAATACAATGCTAGGCTCCTCAGATCCTCATTTTGAAAGCTATGGCAGCAAAAAAATTCCATAAGGAACCAAGAAAACTCCACTGAGTAGTGGAAAACCAAAGAAGTTGGCTCCCTAGAGGCCAAGTCCAACTTATAATGAGATGAAAATGAATGGGGAGAAGCCCAAAAGTGCAGAGAGAACAAATCAAATCAAGGCAGCCTATCTTGAAAGCTATAGAAGTGGCTAAAGCTCTAGTTGAATGACCCTGGATGGCAACTGATGATGCATCTCATACACTACTAGGGTCAACGAAGCAAAAGCCATCTAGAGAGAGAGACTTAGAAACTGGAAGGCCCATTCTACCTTCTAAATAGTACCTAAGTGGCTGATGAAATATCTAAACAGTGTACTTTTTGTTCTGACCATTTAGAATAATTTGGGAAGAAAACAGGAAGCTCAATGGTTTGATTCAAATTTGCCAATGAAGCGGGTTATGAATAAAAGGACACCCTGTCTTAAATAAAATAGATAAGGGGGGGATCTACACAGAGCATGGAGTTCGGAGACTCTTCTAGCTGAGGAGGATCTGGGGTGGGTGGAAAAGAAAGAAAAAAAAAAGCCCAAAAAAGCCTTGTGAGAGTGTGAGGACTAGTGGAGAGACTCCAACATGATGAAATGAAGATATGCTTGAAATTGAACTCTAATGGTAGATGGGGATGAACCTGAGTGGAAAAGTTCGGAAAAAGTCTAGAACTGTTTGAACAGAAGCAGTGAAAGGATCCTTCCGGTGGAAGATTTATGAGAAGCTATCAAGATATGGAGGGTGACCCGATGACGAGATCAGGAAGGTCGGAACAGGGTCCAGATGCCAAGGGTGCCATGCTGTAATTAAATGTGGGTGGAAGGGAGGAAACCCTGTCCGTCGGCGCTGGTGCAGGCAATGAGGGGGATGGAAGCTTCCTGAGCCGGCGGCTTGTCAACAGCTGGATATCAGTGGGGGGAGGAAAAGGCATACAGGTACTGATGGGTCAAGAGAGGTCCCCGAACTGGAGATAGATGCTAAGTTCCAACAGATAAGATAATGGTGGAAGGAACCAAACAAACCTGCGGAGGCCAGAGGGGCAATGAGGATCATAGATCATGGAAGCCTGATGGCTTTCTGTATCAGCTGGGGATATCAGTGGAGGGAGGAAAGGCATACAGAAGTCCGACCACCTGTGAGGCATGAGAATAGCTCTGCTCAATTGATCTGGTCCACACTTGTTTGTTGATGTACCACACTACAGACATGTTGTCAGGCATCCGCTGTCACTGTAGCAACTGATGGGACATTGGGAGACTTTGACCATTGTGTGTGTGAAGAGCATCCATATAAAATTCTCATATGGGAAGCGAGCTAATGTATCCTCTGCTCTGTGAGGTCTGCTGACATCTTGACTGTGCCTAGATTTGCACCTATGAAGGTAAGTTTATTGATGCCTAGTGCCTGACATGTGTGAAAAGTGTAGTCTCTGTGGGGGCTGTAAGAGGAGCCAGTCATAATAAGGAAACACCCTGGATCCTTTGTCGTCTCAGGTGAAGTTGTCCTGCCCCAAGGGGAAAATGGACTGCAGTGTGACCATCCGAAAAAAAATGGACTGCAGTGGACCATCCGGAACTTTGTTTTCTTGACAAACTTGTTCAAGAGCTCGAAATCAAAATGCCCAGTCCTGTTTTTTTTGGAACCAAAAAAAAGAATTTGAGTAGATTCCGGATTACTTGGTCTGCTGGAACTGGTTGAAATGCTGAAAGGGCTTGTCGAAAAGGATTCTCGACTGCCGCCCCTGGGACGGCATCTACCATTGTTGTGATTGTTTGAATGAACCATCTTTCCCCTTCTGACTTTGGGGTAAGGTCTAAGGATGCCTTAAAAGGGTCCAAAAGTTACAAAGCCACATCCAGGTGTGCTCCATCCGCCGCATAATGAAAGGAGCGCATGGAAGAGTTGGTTAGAATTAAGGGTAGCCAGCTGAGAGTTCATCCTATCCTGAAACATTTCACTCGCTTCTTTGAGTAAATCCTCTGAAGATGAGTAAAATGACACAGGGTATTTCAGTGATCACATAGTAAAGGTCGCTGACGAAGAACATCACTCCTGCACCTGTCCATCGACTCCAGACCTTGGTAGCGCAGCCCACCACCAGCATCCACAGAGACGCCTTTTTGGTCAAATTCTTTATCCTCAAGATACACTGATTCATCCTCTGAAGGGTTGAGGTCTGTTTTAAGATTTTGAGGATGTCTACAAAGGAGACATCTAACCTTCAGAATCCTCTAAATCAGTGTCAGAGGTGACAAGTTGAACCTGGTTCCAACACGCCTCATGACCTTTGAAGCACCCCTGTCAGGCAGAGCCAGGAGGAGGAATTTGAGTGATAGGAGTAGGTCTCGACTGTTGAGAGTCGACTTGAGCAAGCTGGGGCTATGCCTCGGACTTAAGAAGTCGACTCACTACTCTCTGAAGGTCATGGTCCGATAACCTGGAAGATCTAGAAGTGATGCTGGAGCGAATGAACAGAGCCAATAGATGGAATGTTCAAATAACTAGGGCCTCCAGAAGACGGCTCAGATGCTGGAGCTGAAGGTCTGAATGACTGAGTCGGGGACCCTCAGGCTTACATCTTCTACAGCACGAGTCACACTTCTTAAAGCCTGAGACCTTTTAATTTAAAATAAATTATAGTAACTAGAAATAAAACCCTATAAAACACAGTCACAAACGAGATCTGAGGAGTTACCGCTAGCATTGTGGGAAGGTGAGATTGACAACTTAACATTGTTACTTTGCATAGCATACAAGAAGTATAAGTACTAATACATTCAGAACCTTACCTCCTTCATTCTTGTTTTACAAGCATTTTTCTTATATAGGAATGCACAGGTCTTGAGCTTTCTATTTGCTGAGCTACTTGTGTGATGTTTCTAAACTTAAATTACTCTAAATAACTTTCATGACAGCTCACATGAATAAAAACTGCAGTTTTTATAAAGCCTACAGCTGCATTAAAGTAGATTAGATTTGTAGGGAGATATGCGTTCTCCCCCATGTCTGATCTTTCAAACTTTTGCTGGGCTGATTGTACACCGAAGTAATGCTGGAGCCAAAAGGTAGAATACAGCATTATTTCAGGACATTGACTGCCAAGGGACTGTTGAGGTAATCATTATTTCCCATTAAGAAATACTGTGCTATATCCTATGGAAAATTCTGTAATATTCCTTTTACACCTATGCTGCTGAATGGACATAAATACTTAGTAAAGCCAGCAGTGAGTGACAACCACCGCAAGCTGTATGTGATTAAGGATTCAGTTGAGGTTTGAGCAACAGATTATAGCATCTTGTTATACCGGGTGCAGAAATGAATTCACTCTGCTCCTGTTTTCTCAAAATGAATATTTTGACACAGCAATAGCCTATAAGCATCAAAATAATAAAAGCAATTTTGTTTCTTTTTTTTTTTCAATGGTTCAGGTTTGAAACTTGTTTCAGTGATGTGGAAGTTATAAATGCCCATATAGTCACTGAATTCCTTCTTGAGAGTATGAGCTCTTGGGCTGAATTAGCTAAAAGGAAAATGTATTCCATAGGCATGGGAGTTTTTGATATATGAAATTATCACCTTTTACGGTACCGTTGATATTACTTTTTTATTGAGGTCATGTGTCCTCTCATGTTCAGTTCATCAGAGGCTATTCTAAGCAGAGTTTCAAGTAGTAAGGGTTCCTTTAATGATCTGGGTGTCAGGCACAAATCTTCTCTAAGAAGGCGATAAAATACAGAGAAAGGAGACAGCATTCCTGCAGTCTTTAGTTATATAAAAGCACTGAAACTCTTTGATTCTCTTAGTTAGAAATATTTGTGCCTTCCTAGTTACACCAGAGGGCATGTGAGTAAATTACAACGTTGATGCAGTATTTTATATCTGGTTTGATAACAGCTGTGTGCAAAGACAAATATCTTCATGGCATGGCTCTTGACCTCATAGCGCAGGTGGACAACTCTATATCCTTTGTGGATGGTTGCAACAATATGTATGTCAAATGTAAGGTAATCAACTGTAAGAAAAAAAGTATTTTGCTATTTTCCCTACTTTCTGTTGTTGCATATAAATATTATGTAAAGTAAGTAGGAGTACATGGATTGCCAAATGCCAGAATACTGCATTTTTATTTTTACATTGAAGGCAAGGTAATTTCTACTGCACAGTTTATATGTAATATTAAGTGTCATTTGAATGGAGGTGGTGTTAACAGGGTTTAAAAAAAGGTTTCCAAGTTTCCTGTCATCTGCAGGGTCTATATCAGATAATCAAACTTTTAAAAGTTCGAACACTATATGGTCAAGACTATATGTTCTAACTCCTAAAAGTAAAAAAAAAACAGAAAAAAACCTACCTGAAAGCTTAAGCAGGGGGGCAAACCCTCCTGCACCCCTACACCCCCTGCTCTTTTAACTATACCAACTCTGAGATCACACTACAGTGCAGACAATGGAAAACTTCCATTGCTGCACTGTACGGGGATCTCCGTTGCAATGTTCGAACTTTTAAAAGTTCAATCATATGGTATCGACCATATCACGTTCGAACTTTTAAAAGATCGACAATGTGATAGGAACCCCATCTGCATGTTTTGTGAGTCAGATATGAGTGAGTTTTCACATCTGAGAAAATTATGTCAAAAAGAAGTGGCCCCAGTATAGAACTTTGAGAGACTCTACTTGTGACACAGATGGAAAAGACAGATGTCTTGCTATTCTTACCTGTTGTGAATAACCATGGTTATTACAGATTCATTTACCTTTAGAAACCAGAGTTTATGTATGATTCTGTTATGAGATATAACATTAAACACCTTAGTGAGATCAAAGTAAGCTGCATGGAATGATAAGCCTTCATCCTGGGTAGCAGTGTTACTCTCAAAGAAATTTACAAGTTTAAGCACACATGATCTACCTTCATCTAAACTGTACTGGGTTAGTACATCTTGGAGAAGGAGGCTTCTCGTGTCTGCCCAAATGAATTCCACAGGCCTGTTTTGTTCTAACATGGCACCATGTTTTATTAATTAATTTATTTTTTATTGCAAAGAAACAGCAGATTTTGTTGCTTTACAAATAAATAAATACATAAATACATAAATGTAGAAAGATTGCTCCTCCAATCATGGCACCCTGCACAGCTGCCTAGTTGGCCAATGCATAAGATCAGTCCTGTCTTCCACGGTATGCTTCTGAGGTTAATCAGTCTGTAATTACTGGGACCTTTAGAAAGACTTCATTGTGGTCTGGGAACTTCAATATGCTGCTTCCAGGTATCAAGGACAGGGTCAGTTTTTAAAGCTCTGCTAAGAATACGCATAACATATAAAGATATTTTTGTTGCACAAATTAGGCTTTTTGGTATCTCCTCTGTTCCTAATGGAACTCATGCCTCTGACCTTACTGAGGGCAAAGGTGACCACTTCAGATGTAATTTCCTGTGGTATCATATTGTAGGATGGAAGAACAGTTAGCATTTTTATACATTTGTTAACTGAATAAGCCCACTGGACACAAGTGTTCCTTTTCAGGGATGATCCATGGGCCACTCCCTGGTTAAGTGACTTACTTAGTGCCACACAGTAAGCAAACAGAGACAGAATGAATAAAACCTAGACCACAGGCTACACACAAATGTTTTAACAGCTCTGCACTAACTGCCAGTCCCAGTAATTCAACTCTATAGCCTGAAGTATGTTTCACATCTATATACTGTTTATAGCTATTTATTTGCATTTGTCTATTGGGAAAATCTGACTGGGAAAAAGTCTGTTTTCAACAGAAGTCCAGGAGAAAATCCCCAACAGACTTCTATAAAATTACAAGTTTCACAAAAGTAACAGAGCAGAAGGCAATTACATAATGTGACACATTTAAATAGTGTTACTTTGCAATTTAAACAAGAAATATCATAACATTGTAATACCATACAGAGGCATTCTTTATTGAAATTGTCAAAAATCATACACACAGGATAACTGAGTAAGAATGTAATACAGAAGAAAGAGAAGACAATAAATTGAGGAGCTCAAATTCCAATTTGCATAGTTTGAAATGGTAATGTATGCACTGTTAAGACTATTATATTTTTTTTGGAAATTATCTAATTAGCATGATATACAGAAATGTTATGCTATAATCTTTTGATATGTTAAAGAGGGGACACATACTATACTTGTAATATATGAATATAGTTTGGAGACAGAGTGGAAAGTGAAGGGAAGGTGTTAGTAGAAGCAGTGAAGAATAGAGAGTAGTAAAGTAATTTGAGTAGAATGAGAAAAGGAGAGAGAGAGAGAGGTTAGTGGAAGGGTAAGGAATGAGATGGAAGATGGAGGAGAGGAAATGATACAACATTTATGTTAGCTATATATCTGTAAGGTCTGTTGTGGTGATTGTGATGTTCCCACTCTGGGCCAGTAATCAAGGGGCCTGAATCCTCACCACTGGCACTGGAAAGGGACATTCACTTGGAATACAAATGGATACACTCAGCATTTCCAGATGCAGACCTCTCTCATCAAGCACAATTTCCCTTAAGAGAACACAGGGAACACAGACAGCCTGGCGTCTATATTTCTCTATATCTGTCTCCCTCGAGGTCCCAAATAAGACTCCTCACTGGCACAGCTGTAGGGTTAGGTCCCCAATCGAGTGTCCAAGTCAAGTCCTCTAGCACCCTCTCTTTGAAACCAGTGTTTCATGTCCCTACACACACTGTTTGAGATTTACTGTACACACACACACACACACACACACACACACACACACACACACACACACACACACACACACACACACCTGGGAAAGGCTGGCACAGATTAGCTGCTCTACCAACTTTGCCCAGACTATAAGATAGATTCACTGCCACCAGCCAGTTACTATAAGACTATTTAAAGGGTATCCAATCATACTGAGTGAAATTAATATTAATACAAATGGTAATGTTGACCAAAAAGCCAGGCCTTCAAGAGTGGCTAGAGTTATCCCCAAATAAATATATGCAAATACTCTCAAAGCTTAAATATTTTCTAAAATGACCAGCCACAAAGAAAAGTTTAAATATAGTTATAATAAATAATAAAAGGCCAAGAAAATACTAAATATCTATTTATAGTAAACACCAGAGTTTCAGCCACAGGAGATATTAAAAATAACACAGATGAAAGTTTGACACAGTTATAGAAAAACAATATTTCTAATTTCACTATATTTTCCTGACTAATCTAAAATAATTACTGTTCCCTAGTTAAGTTACTTACTACTGCAAGGCAAGATAATGTGGGTGAGTGGTCCTTGTTGTCAGATCCAAGACAGAATACAAAATTCTGAGAGCAATTTCCTACTAATATCTAAATATTATTTCATAGTTGATAACACAATGACATCACATTTGGTCATTTGATTCTATTTCCCACACATACCAACACCAGGGTTTTAGCACCTATGTGTTACAATACACACATATAGAGCTTTGTTCAGATGTGGTACAGCTGCTGGAAGTCATAAAACCATAAAACCATTCCACTCTTCCTACAGGAGCTATTACCTATTCTGTAGTACAGACATTGCATCTCTGGCTCCATTCAAAACTGTGGGCTAACATTTTTATGGCTTAACCAATAAAGTAATTTAATTTCAGATATATTTTGAAGTTTAAGATTAACCTCTTCACTTCCATTCCTCTGTTAAAACATATACATTTAATTCATTTACAGTAATACATGTACATTTATTACATTTACATTTTACATTTAGGGCACACTGTTGATACATTTTAGCACAAGCAAACCTCCCAAATACATTTTCAGCACAAGCATCTGTACAAATCAGTTTGATATACAGATGACATATAATTATTTACAACATTCCAGATAGCTGTAATGGCATATGTTACAAATCCATGGCTCTATTTCTCCTGGCATGGCTGGTAGTACCTCCTATCATCACAATGATAACATTTCCCTCTAGCATAGAATATTCATGCTCCTCAGTGTGGTTGAAAAGTTTGTTGATGTTGTTGTTGAAAGTGTTGTATAGAGCTGAGCTGTGAATTAATTCACCAATAGGTTGCGAGAGAGCCTAATATATAGTCCTATCTGAGTGAAGCATAGTGATTTCTCGGGGCACCATTGCTGATATTTACAAAATCCTTAAAGATAACATATTTTCTATTATGATTGTTTTGGTGTATATGAGGAATGTCACACCACTATGATGAGAGTAAAAAGGAGGTGGAGCAAAATTTGACTTAGCAAAAATTGCAGAGATGTTTGTTAAACGGTATGCTTTTGCTCCTTGCTGTCATTTTTTTTTTTGCCATCTCTTTGAGATTGTTAATGCTTATAAAGCATAGAATCTTTCTGTGGCTGTTACTGACTGAGGGACAGTTGTCCTAGTCAATAGAAAGATAATTTAAGTCATCAGAGATAAAATATTTTTGTTATGAGGAGGGTTATAACTTTATCAAGGAATTTATGCTTTTTGCTCTTAGTACATTCTCTGACTTGATAACATTAAGGTTAAAGTCATCTTATTAAAGTAAGTGCAATGTATTCCTAGGGTGTGATTCACAAACATAATACATATGTATGTATGCATGTATGTATATATGTATGTACATCTATGGAATAGGACGAAACACACACACACACACACACACACACACACACACACACACACACACACACACACACACACACACACATGCGCCCATACACATATGCGTGCACACTCACACACACACACACATACACACGCACGCACACCACACATATACACATGACAATAAGTTTAGCAGTACTCACAAAGGCATTTAATTTTTTCACTGCTAGTCATGCCTCTGCACTTTTCATCACAAAAATGTTTGACTCATTGTGTGACAAGTGGGCAAAATGTCAGCCATGTAATTAAACTTGAGTCTGGAAATGCAAAGCACAGTAAGATCGAGTACACATATGTTTTATGTTTGCAAATCATATTGCATCATAAATAATTATGAGTTTTATTTCCTATTGCAGTTTGGCTCTTCTGTGTAGTCTGTGGGGCTGGATATTCCAATGTGGAATCAGGCTTGTCACAGTGCTGAACTGTTAAAAGAACTGTTACACACCATGTCTTTTCTCGCTGCTTCACTCTTACTGAAAGACAATAATATCAGTACAAGGTAACAAGCTTTCGTGTTTAAAGAAAACTGTGGCAGTCCAGCACTGCTTGACTGACTGTCAAGGCTTCGTAGCGGTAGAGAGTTAACTCAAAAGGTGTGCCACCTGGACACCTCTGAGTACGTTTTATTGTTTGCTGCACCAGTGGGTGAGAATGTTGTAATCAGATATTAATCAGAGAAGCTGATTACATGAATAGGATTGTGATAAAAAGCAAGACAGAATCTGCATGGGAAGAGAAGTACCACTGGAAATACAAGTAAACATGAATGTTTTTTTCTGCAACTATTAGTAACACTGTTCGAGAAGTCAGCTACTGAGTGTCTGCACATGTAGGACCTTTGGCCTAAAGTGTAAATCCAATCAATAATCGGAAATAAGGAACTCAGAAACCAAGAAAAGACTAATCTATTTTAAAAGTAGCTTTAAAGAAGAAGTGGATGAAGAGTGTGAAATATTGCTTGATTACTTCAAAATCGTTATGTTTAATGACATTGCTTAATATTTTATACCAGAGCTAAAATAAAGTAAAAATGTGCATCTCTAATTGTGGGCATGCAGAATATTATAGACATACAACTCAAACTGCTACTGTAGAAGCAATATACTTTCATATAGAATGGATAAAAAAATGAAAAACAGGATGGTTCTCCAAGTTGACAGCAAAGATTGATGAGAAATGAGTGGCATTCAAGAAACACAATGAAACTCCTTAGATGGAAGACAAAGAAGACAGGAAATGCAGTCAGTGTAGCAAAGGCCCAAACTGAAGAAAGCACAGCAACTTCTGTTTAAAGGGGACATACATGTTATGGATGAATTAAAGAGTGAAGGAAAAGCATGGAAGAGGCACTGAAGCATAATAATGAGTGTGAGAATGTGACAGAAGGTGAAATGAGAATAAAATACTCAATAAATATTTATTGTAGATGTCAAATTTTGTGGACGAGGGATGGCGGTGGTGGGAACTTTATTTAGAGAACAATATTCTGGCTAGAAAATATGAAAAGGAATTGAGAGAAAGAGGAATGTTAGGCTGGAGTTCTGCTTGCAATGGACCAGTGCTATGAGAACTGGTTGCAGACACGGCTGTGTAGCATAAAACTGGTTTTACAGTATCATGCAGTCTCATAGGAGGACAAGTTAAGTACTGTATGACAAGGGCTCAGATGGCTTTCTACAGCCTTTAGAGAGAGGTAAAGATGAGGAATAAGCAGATTTTCCAGTTTTATGTTTAGATGAGAATGAAAGATTCAAAGTGGATCATTAAAAAGTGTATTCCTGTTTGTGATTGAACCAGACAGCACATCAGAAGTGTAAGGAAGAAGATAAGTATACTTATCCTGAATCGTTTTTCAGAGAGTTGTAAACCTTAGAAATGTTTCAAAACACTGTCAGAGAATGGCAATGCTTTTAAAATTCTGCTTGTTCAGTTCATTTTATGAGTCTAACATTACCAAGTGAAGCATTTCAAATGCAGACAAACTTTGTTTACAGCTTTCATATAGCTCTCAGTCTTTTGTTGTTATATAAGAATCAGTGGGTTCACTGTGGTCTGTATACATGTTTGCTTGTTTCACTTATTTCATTGGTAAATACATAAGTAAAGTGGTCAGATGACAATTTTCAGCTAAGACAATGGTCAAAGTCAAACACAGTAATAATATAAATATTGGTCTGTGAACTTGTTTTGTTTATTTCTTTGTTAACTGAGTAAGTAAACTGATCTGAGGGTCATTTTCAGCCATTACTCGGACTCTACACAAAGTCAGAGACAGGAATGGTATAAGTACAAAAAGTAAAATCAACACATTTACAAGATAAGCCATAAGCAAGGACAAGATTATGTAGAAATTAAACAAATATAGTAAAAGCAATAGCACTTTCAGCAAATTACAAAATGCAAAATCAAGCTAGATAAATGCAAACGCTAAATAATATACTCAGGCAGAATTCATAGCTCTCAACTTCTTAGCACAAGAAATCTGAACAAAGCCAAAAATAATGGAGGATCAAAGTTTCAGAAATAGGGGCAAATTTTAAATATTACTCTTATAAACTTAGAAAGTTGTTAGAATAAAAGGACTTGTGTTAAAATGCACTTTCTGAAGGATATGAAGTCTGAAACTCAAATGTCTGTCATTAATTCTGTCCTCACTGATTTGCTACAAATATCCAGAAATCTACAAATTTTATGAAGAACAGACCAAAATTATGAGTCACAAATCTGGACATTTTGCAAAAAGCTGGACAGTTAATAGGTATCAGCCAGATACATAAAATAACGGCAACAAAATGTGACCTCATTTTACTAGATGGGAGTTGCCTGTTATAGCATAAAATAGCACACATTACAATATATGACACTAGCCTTCCCATATCATGCAGTTTGCTAAACTGCATTGTGTACATAATGAAGACAATCTAATAATACTATCAACTTACTGAGAATGTACAAGGCTGAAAACCTCACACTATGAATATGAGGGTCCAATGGAAAAGGAGACTGCTCAAAAAAGTAACAATTTCTGCATTTATATTAGTAATCATGTCTACTCAAATTGTAAATATAAACAAAGAAGACAGAGAAAGCAAAGATGTAAAATGGAAGCAGCTTACAAAACTTAAAAATATATACTTTCTTATTTAATTTCTCCTGAAAACGTCAATATTTGTTTAAATTACTAGAGTCAGAGACTCTAACATAATATCGGGCATAACAGTCATAAGGATATTCTTCTTCTCAAGGTGTGTTCAAATAATTAGGATCTATTGAGTGTCATCACTCTACTAGTTAATATATTTTTTAAAATAACAGATTACATCTACAAAGCCTCGTATCGTGTTTGGCAACAGTAGTATCACATTTGCTAATGATTCTTCCCCTAAAACTGTGATGAAAAGGAAAGTCTGCTTGTGCCTGCTCAAAGACCTTAAATAAGAAAATAAAAACACAAATCCTTATCACGTAAGACTTAAACTATTTTTAATGATATAATTATGGTCATCATAACATTATGAGATGTTTTGTCATAATTATTAACTTTTAGGATAAGGACTGGAATAATAAATCAATAAACAAGAGTATTAAGGAGCTGTTAATGAGCTGTTTCCTGTCATTCAGTGGTTCAGGGTTTGATTCCCTCAGCCTTCCTTGCCTAACTGTGTGACTCTGAACAAATCACTTAAACAGCCAACGCTCCCAGGTGAGTCTGAAAATGGTCCATGGAGATCACTGCTCTACTATGGAAAACAAACAAAAATAAATAAACAGATAAGCCAAAAAAATGTGAAAAATGGAAAATACCACATTCAAAGAGGACATTAAGATGCCATATGCTGATATTGTAAAGAATTTCTTGCCAAAGTCTCCTCATGCTTGTAAGGCCAGGCCTCGGTGAAAGTCCCTAAACACACCAGCTCCAGCCATGCCTGCAACAATAAATCACCAATGGCAAAATTGCTCACATTCAAAAAATGATTTACCACCTACTAATAAAATTGCCAAACCAATTTTTGACAGAAACACATTAGCTATTGGTGATTTAATCATCAAGTATACAGACTCCCCACTCACCAGGCTGGACAAGGATGGGGTTACTGTCAGCTGCATTTCATGTAACAGGATCACAGACATTACAAAGGTCCTCATGATCCTTTCCTGTGACATGTATGGCTATGACATGGTGATGATCCATGTGGGAGTGAAGGATGTGGGGTGCAAAACCCTAAGAGACATGCAGAGAGAATATGATGGAGCACTCTAGGTATGTGACGAATGCAGGTAAGTCTCTGGACCTCAGTGGAATCCTTCCTTCACCAAGATTGATGCCTACGTATATAGAGAATGTAATTGTTCTTAACAACTAGCTTAATATGTCACTCCAGGTGAATACAGTATGTATCAGCCTGGGATGAGGCAATAGATAGTTTTTTTTTTTGTAAGAGATGGCCAGCATCTCTTGTTTAAAGTTTTCACTTAACTGACAAACACATGCTTCCCAAGTAGTGCCTTTTTTAGGTGGATTCCACCTAATACATCACGCACCATCCTGAACCATATTAAGATGGCTCTTGTCAGTGCCAAGAGTCTCAATAACATAGTGTGCAGTCTTGAAGCACTTCTACTTCTGGAACATGTCCATGTATGTGCAATTATAGAGACTTGAGGTTTAAATGGAAAGAACACAGTCTCTCCATACCTGGGTTTTGCACCTAGAGTACCTGCTTGCCTAGTGAAAACTGTGGGAGTATTTCCATATTTGACAAATACCATATCTCATCCAGACAAATACCCAGGGACCCACAAACTGAGTTCATAGAACTTCAGTTTACCCATATATCCATTCCTCCATCCATCCAGCCGTCCATCCATCCATCCGTCCATCCATCCATCCACCCACAACCCATTTTTCCTATTCTTTTTTACACATGGGGTTGGGGTGTCACTTTAAAAGTGATAATCATCTAGAACCAATGTTTACACCACTGGGTGGCAAGCCCTGTCACTGTTGTTCTAACATAGTATACACACACACACACATACACACACACACACACACACACACACACACACACACACACACACACACACACACACACACACACACACACACACACGCACACACACACACACACACGCACACACATGCACACACACTGACACCTATGTCCAGTTTAGAGTGTCCAGTCCATGTACCACATACATACATACAAATATTTTAGTCATGGGCAATAATGCCCTTCTAGCCTGCCAGTGTACCAAAACAGCTGTTTACATAATGTGTCCAGGCTGTTCTTAAAAATACCTAAACTTGTGCTTACTTTAATTCTGTAGTCTATTCTGTGCAACAGCTACTCTCTCAGAGAACCAATTAGTTCACTTATTATTCCTACATAATGTTCTATATATGTCGTCTGATGGTTTTCTGTTACTACTTGATATCCCCAAACATTCCCAGAGGTGGTTGTTTCTAAATGCCCTATATACCTGAATAAGGTCTCCTCTTAAATATCTATATGAGACACTGTACAAGTTCAGATATTTTAGACTTTCATAATTACTTAAATTTTTGCATCCTTAGATGCCCTTGTATATTTTTGCTGTACTCTTTCCAATTTATTTATGCTTGCTAAGGATATGTGGGAAGAGACTAAACAGAAGACGATACAAAAATTGAGAAATTGGAAGTTTTGTTATATGGATATGGACACTAAGATACAAGCCATTAAAATATTATTAGGCCCTTTAGTCTTATACACAGGTCAGGCATACTTTTATCAACCGGAGAAGTTGTGGATGGCAATTAAAAAAGAGTTGAATGATTTTTATCTGGGAAGAGAAGACAACAAGGGTCAAGTGGGATAAGCTGATTCTACCAATAGAACAAGGCAGACTAGGATTACCTAATTTGAGGGGGTATTTTAGAGTGACACAGTTAAGGCTCTTGTACATAACACAAGCAGAAAACTACAATTCAAAGTGGAAAGGAATAATGCTGACCCAGGGAGGAAGCTCAAGAAATAAAGAGAGATTGGGATTTTGGATGCAGACTCTTAAGGAGAACAACTAAAATCATACAGAGCATTTTATATTCATAAAATAGCAGGGAGTATTATAAGAACCAAACCAGCACAAGAATGGAGAAAAGAGATTCTGCCTATAGGGGTGACTGTGGTTAGAGATACAGATAACAGACAAGAGGGGCAGGAATTTATTGAAGAAAACTGGCAAAGGAACCAAGGTATTGGGAGCAAATAACTAGAAAAGGAAAGATAATAGAATGAGAAGAGGCCAAGAATGTATTTGTACTGCAGGTTAGGGATTGCCTTCCCTATCAAGGACTGGTATCAAAGTACAGGCAAATGGAAAGAAATAGGGGGGTGCTTAATGAAAGGCCAGCACTGGTAGAGTTTTTAATAGAATCCAGAACAGAAGCTGCCATTAAAAAGGGAATAATAAGTAAAGCATATAAAATATTGCATGATAATTATAAGAATCAATCAGAGGAGCTGAGAAAGGATTAAGAAGAGAGATTGGATAAGAAATTCACAAAGAGACAATGGGGGGATATATGTATATCTCACAAATATGCAACAAAGTGGAAGTGTTTACATAGGTATTTTTATACCCCAAGTAGACTTGAAAGAATTTTTCCTCAGGTGGATAGCAAATGTTGGAGGTGTGATGGGCAAGAAAGAGGTAGCTGGGAGCATATTTTTTGGGAGTGTAATGAGCTGGTGGACTTTTTGGGATTTCCTGCAGACCGCTCTGTCAGAGATGCTGTGTGAGCAGGTTGGAGTGACTGGGGAGATGATTTTTTTTGAGTTATACTACAGAATTAGAATTGCCAAGACATAGTAAAACCTTGCTGAGTCTAATTATGGTGGCTTCTTAAAAAGCAATTACTAGAAAATGGAAATCAAAGTCTAAACCAACTTTACTAGAAGAAGTGACTATAGTAACAGAGCTAAACAACTGGAATTGGGATGTTTAAAAAAGTGAAGGAGCAAACTACATATGAAAAAATAGGAATTGTGGGAACAATATATGCAGAGCAGGAATGAGGTTTAAGAGGCAGGATTTGAATGAGTCATATAATGCTTAACTGACAATGACTGGATGGTTTATAACTGATGTATAATGTTTACAGCTACAGTTGTTTCATTGGTGTCTGTGATGTAAACGGTTTGCAACTAAAGTGATATCATTTTGTATGTTTTTCATTTATATAAATGTAAGATTGCCTTTGTCGTATGTATACATTTAATAAAGTTTTTTTGGGGAAAAAGGGTTTCCATATTGTTATTCCATACTCAAGTTTAGGTCTAATGTAACTGACAAACAATGACTTCATCATTTCTGATTTCCTAGACTTTATAAATATTTTATACAACCTGCCCTGTCTGTAAAACATGAAATTAGTTTACCAGTTTTAAAGTCACCTGCATACAGACCGTAGAACACCTCATATGAAAAGAGATCTGAAAGATACAATCTAAATAAGTATGGGCTTAGGATAGAGCCCTGTAGTACACCTTGACCGTAACCTCAAATTTCAGGTGTCCAGTTGCTGTATGATACTTGTCATGTCTTATTGGTAAGCCATGGAGCTATCCATCTTATCAAGAGTGCATCAGTACCTGGTTTATTGATAAATGCTTTGTGTATGACTCTATCAAATGCTGAAGTTAAATCTATATAATTTACATCATAGAACAATTTTTCATTCATAGCTGTTATTGTATAGTTATAGAACATCATGTTACAGGTGGTAATAAAATTATTTTCAACATATGCATGCTGATATATGGTTTCAAGCCCCAGCGTTTCGAATTCTGACAATAATTTATTCAATCTAAACTTTTTTTATTATTTTTCCACAGCATGAAAGTAAACATATGGGTCTGTATGACTCTGGGTTTGTCCTGTTCTCATTTCTGTTAAAGACAGGTTTAACAAGTGCATGTCTTGAATTTTGTGGAATCTCCTCATATTTGCATGACCTAGTAAATAACAAATATAATGGTAGTATAAGCTCATGCTGAAATGTTCTCATGTCATTATTAGTACTTTTGTCTCCTCCCTGTGCTTTGTTTGCATCCGGTTTGCTTAGGTCTTTTTCAGTATAATCTAATTTGATTTTAGTATTTGAGGTTATCTAGATGCCATTAGGACAATTTATTACCCCCCTTGTGGAGTCAAACTGCTTTGTGTAAGATTTTGTAAATATATCAGTAATCTGTTGTGTTCGAGAATAAATTTTAGAATCTACACACAGTTCATCAATTTGTATGTCTTTACTCCTAAGACATTTTATGTATGTATGTATGAAATGGTTTCCTATTATGCTCAATATCTTTATATAAATTTTCTTCAAATGTTTTTTTTTTTATCTTGTCTCACACTATGTTAAATATGTCTGTCCAGGTGTTTATTTCAATTTTCAAAGTCGTAGTTTGACCTCTTTTACGTTTTTTATATTTTTTGTCTCTCATTTATATTGTTCTTATGGAAATCTATCCTTCTGAAGTTGTGTGCCTAGATCCTGATGTTAAACATTTTTTTTATTTTTTTATTTTTTTTTTGCATTTTAACAAATTCTGTTTCAAATCTTTCCGCATTCCTTCTACAGTGTTTTCACTGAACACATCACTACAATTAGTTTTACATGTTTTGCTTTCATATAATCATTTATTAATCTTTTGTTGATTGATTTAGATTTCAGTTTGGCAGAATTATCTAGCACCAAATTAACATTTATAACTCCATGATCCCTGCACACCAATGGCTGTAAAACTTGACATGAAGTAACAGTAATTTCTTTAGACACACAAACAATGTCTAGTATTTTCTGTTTCCTGGTAGGTGTTTCAATAATATGAAGCAACTGTTTTCCTGAACATCCTCCACACGGTTGGGTGGGCATTCGAAAGACATGCGTAAATGGGCATGCCTTTGTTGAAGGTTGGATGTCGAGCTGGCACCTCGGAGTTCGTGAAAATCTACTGCCAATCATTAGTGGACCGGAGTTCCGCTGTGGTGACCCCTAACCGGGAAAAGCCAAAAGACAACAACATGTTGCAAATAATTTCCTTACTAATGTTGTTGAATCAATATTATTCCAGTCTATTTCTGGTAAATGTAAGTCTCCAACCACTATAATTCTTCTTTGCTGTGTTTGATGCAAGAAATGTATTAATTCCTCTAGGTCATCAGCACTTGACTTTGGTGGCCTATACACTTCAACTATTGTTATTTTTCCAGGGTTGTCTTTATTGTCTCAGTTACAAAATCTATGGTATTGGTGTTATCATTAAAGATGTAATAATCACAGGTCTCATAACTATCTTTAATCCCTATCATAACACCTCCACCTGTTTTTGTTAGGATGTCTGTTACAGTAAAAACATTTTGTGTTCTTTAACCATGTTTCACAAACAATAAAAACAGGGCCGGATTCACGAAGGCTTGCACGGAGTCTAAGAGTAGAGTAAGACTCCATGCAGCCAACATGTCCACCGAGCGATCTAGGAACAGCCGGCAGGGACGTTCAAGAGAGCTTCTAAAACGACTCTTACACGGACAGGGTTAGGTTATGCAAATTACCTCATTTGCTGCCGAAAGCTATGCAAATGAGGTAAATTTGCTATCCAGGAAACCCTAGCCTGTCCGAGTAAGAGTAGTGTTATTTGCAGAAATGTACTCGGTTGGCAACTGAGTACCGTTCTGCATATAGCAAAACGGAGCCATGACAGCTCCAAATAAAGGATGCATTCAGTTGAGGAAGCATGCCAATGGCCAAATATAAGGCCATTGGCATCTAAACATGTTGCAAATGAATAAAATCAAATTTTTTCCACGATCTCCGGTGTTTAAGCATACCGCTGCGCGGTGCAAACTATGGCGCTTTAAAAACCGGAAAATAACACAAAAACGGGCACAAATAGGCATTACAATAAAAAATGTAATTTGCCATGCAGGTGAATGGCAGGCTGAAGACAACATGGCCACTGAGTAGGGGTTGCTATGGGGGGAAGCCAAATCCCAGAGATGTAACCAAGCATTAGTAGGCAATCCTATGCAAATGAGGGTAAGGATAGTGAATCCCAATTTTACGTGGCATATGAGCCAAGTCGTGGAGTGTAATAGTAGGATAAGGGGAGTATCAGAGTAGAAGATAGATGAAATCATGAGGGTGGTATGTATGAAAGGCTGTTTGTATGAAAGACTGTAAGCTCATTGGAGCAGAGTGGCATGTGTTCTCTGTCAGTCAGTCATCACTGGAAGAGGCGTGTCAACAGGTATCCTAGCTAAAGGCAAAAAATTGAAGCTGTACGCTATGGATAACACTAAACTTTCTTGTACAAATGCCTACAACATGTTTGCACGCGTGTGCACCTGTGTGCGCGTGGTTAAGCCTGAGTAAGCAAGTGTTAGGTTGTGGAAACCCGTGTAAGCCTGTGTAAGCATGTGTGCAAGCGTGTGAGCTGGTGTGTGCATGTTGGTGCTTGTGTGCGCGTGTTGGCGCTCATGTGTGCTTGTTTGCGTGGTGCTGCCCCCTGTGGTAACAGAAAAGGGAAAAGGAAGGAAAACAAATAGTAGGAAGTTAATTAAGGAGAACTAGCAGAGCTAGCAGGTGAAAACAATCAGAATCAGGCAATTACACAGGCAGTACAGTAGCCCAGCCCAGCCCAGCACTTAAAACTCTGCAAACAACATTCCACCATATTTTTCTCAGAGACACTGCAACACTGCAGTATACTAAGAGAAGTGAAAACTTAAAAAGCTCTACTGAGACAAAAAAATGTTAGGGGCTGCCATTGCTATTATAAGGCGACATATGCAACATGCTGAGGATGGTGACAATGCAAATGCTACTGAGCAACCCACAGTGAGGAGACGGAGAAGAGTGTGCAGGCCCAGGGTAACCTACCAGAGGCTACATGAGCTTGAGCTAGTGGAGCGCTATAGAGTGGACAGAGACCTCATGCAGCAAATTGTTGAGCTGTGCAGGCCACGCCTCACACACAGAACCAACAGAGGGGAACCCATTCCAGTGGAAATCAAGGTATGTGTTGGCCTAAGAATACTAGCAACAGGTACCTTCCAGAGACCAACTGGTGATATGATGGGGATTTCACAGGCATCAGCATCCCGGGTACAGCACCAGTTCCTGAATGCCATGTCAGTACATGCCGGTGATCATGTATATTTCCCCAATTCCCGTGAGGTATTGGCCAGCAATATGCGTCTCTTCCAGCAAATAGCAGAATACTCTGAGGTAGTGGGTGCAATAGACTGCATGCACATACGCATCAAAGCACCAGCCGGTGAGTGGGGTAGGGCCTCCTACAACCGCAAGGGCATCCCCTCCATCAACTGCCAGGTTGTGTGTGATGCCCAGGGCATAATACTGAATGTGTGTGCTGGCTTCCCTGGAAGCTACCACGATTCCCATATCTGACATCTGATGCAGCTGTACCAGACATTTGCCAATGGGGACATCCCTCATGGTCACCTAGTGGGGGATGCTGGATACGCACTGGAGCCGTGGCTGATGCCACTCATCAGAAATGCACACACACCTGAACAGAATGCCATAATGAGGTACACGCACAAACATGAAATGTAATCGAGCATGTGTTTGGGCTGCTCAAGTCATGGTTCCGGTGCCTGGATACATCTGGTTGAGCCTTGCAGTACTCACCAACTACATGTACCCAAATTGTCATAGTATGTGCTATGCTACATAACATGATCCTGTGGAAACAGCTGCAGCAAGAGCAGCATAGGCCTGGGCCAAACAGCCCCCCACCATTGCCAAGGCCATCACAGGCAGAGTGTGACTCGGAGGAGGAACGACCTGAGCCTGCCCCAGTAGGCAGAAGGAGGCATGCTCAGTATGCCTTGGCCTTGGCAAAGAGGCAACACATCGCACATACACTGGCTCAGTAGGAACCCTGGAAATGATACCTCTCTCTGACTCACACATATAGTAAAAGGGATGCCTAACTTGACACTACCTGTTTTCAAACATGTACAGGGAGTGTACTATGTGCATCTGACATAGGCAGCCCTGCAGCACCACCTGAGGCATGATTGCCATGTTTTAAGCAATATGAAGCAGTGCTAAATAGCCTTTACCACTATTTAGTATATGTAAACAAAATTGCATGCAGTAACTAGCACAACTCTGGGCACTGTTGAACAATATTGGGCAACGTTCAGCAGTGTTCGTTAACGTTGAGCAATGTTGGGCAAGTCCGGCCAAAGTTGGGCATAGTTGAGCAAAACCAGGTAAACATGCTCAGATTTGCTCTACTGGTCTTTAAGCAGTTTGGTCTGCCCAGTATGAAAATAAAAAGCAGTGACAGTCCTCGAACCCAGGATACTGTGCACTATAGTCACAGTACCGAACCACTAAATCATGACAGTATTTCACTGGTCAGACTGTATGAAGAAATGTTGATAGGTCTATGCAAAGTGTCTCATGGAAAATCTGCAGGCACAGCATAATCCTTGTAGATTTATGACACAAAGGTGAGCCCTGCAGTAAAAATACAACATGATTTTCAGCACACATATAGTATAAATGTAAATATTGGGCATGCTCACACACAGCAACAAATGTAGTGGACTTTAGACAGCAACATACTGAAAGGTCACACTGGGCATGCTCACACACTTGAATAAATGAGGCAAATGTCAGGCAACAACATACTGAAAGGTCAAACTGGACATGCTCACACATTTAGGCCGTGTCTGAGTACAGCAGTGGGCCACACATATCTGCCAGTTGCATGTCTTGACCCAGGAACCTCTCACTATTCACCAGTCCTGCCCTGTGCACACAGTTCTATGAAAACAAACACATATATAATATATTGGAACCCTGTCATAATCAAATATGTACTAGAGATACAGAGGTTGTTCACGGAAAGTGGAAAGGCATAGAAGATAACAAAACTGCAATCAGTATCATCAATAAGCAATGTGCACTCCAAACATTATCCAATCCAGGTTATGGAAAAAGAATCTGGGAAGGAGTCCATACAGAACCATGACGCTTCCATCAGCTATGTCATAAACAGCAATGTACACTCATATATGTCCTGAGTCAGTGCCAACTGTAAATGACTGACAATGCTAACATCCTGTCAGACAGGCTCATACATATATACCCACCTCCCACTGACAAAAGGCCCTATCATCATACTAGGAGATATCACATGTAGAATGGGTAAACAGCTCCTTCTAAAGCTGAAAACATGAAATCAATGGAATTACATTATTACCCCATATGTGTCATACGTGAACTGCAGAACAAACAGACCTTGCACCTGAACAGTCTGTTGAGCCTCACCCTCTCTACAGGATATAAAACTGTTGAATGGGTTACAGCAACATCTGGCACACTCCACAAGTGTTGGTGCACAACAGACCATGGGAACTATAGTGTTATAAGCTTATGAAGCCAGATCTGCAAGGCCATGGAGTACATCATGATTGAAGTCATAAACAGAGCTATTGGAAGCCCACTAATACACAATACTACCAACCTTGGTTTGGTCATGGGCAGATCATGGTTCCCAAACCTGCTAGACTGTTTACAAGGCAGTCACCAAGGACATACATCAATGAAATGAGCTACACATGTCCCACATAGACCTTGAATAGCCCCTTTCCAACATCCTAGACACATGTCGTATCCACAAAATCAACAACCTGTGCATAAATATGTATTGTCATCTGATGGATTGCCAACTGGGACACAGATACATCACACAAGGTAAGAATTGTGGAGTCCTGTTCAAGCTGGTAACACCTGCTGTCCCCCATGGCTCAGTTCTGGGATTGCATAAGACAAAGTGCACACACATTACCATGTCTAGTCTGATGATGTCAGCATCCTACAAATATAGCAGTGGAAATGAAAACCCCCAGTAAAGCATATAGCGTGTCATGTTAATGCGTACATCTCTAGTATCATAACATAGTTAGGTAGAGGTTTGAATCCTGCAATTGCTGTGTGTGTGTGTGTGTGTGTGTGTGTGTGTGTGTGTGTGTGTGTGGGAGGAGGGTGTATGTTGGTGTGTGATTTCCTTTGAGAGGAGTGCCCTTTTTGGAGACTAGGAAAATACCTGAAAAGTGGTATATTCATCTTTGGCAAGTCTGATGATGTCAGCATCCTACAAATATAGCAGTGGAAATGAAAACCCCCAGTAAAGCATATAATGTGTCGTGTTAATGTGTACTTCACTAGTATCATAACATAGTTAGGTAGGGGTTTGAATCCTGCAATTGTTGAGTGTGTGTGACACTGTTGGTTAATGTGTTGTGGGTTTTGCTTTTACTACTGTATGACATATCAGTATAACAACTGTATGTGCATTGCACACTTCAGGTATCTGTGTGGCATATACATATATGTACAAGTGACCTCAATTAGTTCATAGGTGTGAAGCCTGCTGTCTACATGAATACATCTGTTACCTTTGACAGATTGTGCTGCTGCTTCTCAGACCTTATGTCACATATGTATGTTTATGACAAGGCCAGCCACTGTAGTGATCTGTGGCCTAGGTCATCTGTGTCACACACACCCATGACAGTTTCTATAGAATAGTGTGAGTGAGGGTTCATGCCTGGGGTATATGTCAGACATGTTCAAACACAACAAAGACTCGGTCAATAATGGACAGTCATTATAGGTGTACAACAACTTTGTGGATATGCATACAGACCCCTTATTGCTTATGTGATACACCGAGGGACATCAGAATACCTTTTGAAATGTGAATACCAAAGGACAGATGACATAACACTTGGCTGTATGTAAACATCGGTACCCGTTCTACATGTTGGGGGCTACTACCTATGTGGTACTGTCGGGATACTATGTTTAGTAAATGTGAATGACTATGCTATAGTTGGCTTATAGCTTTACATCATGGGTTGTACATCAGTTATCTGTCTGTATGATACCCTTGAGGAGGATAAGTGTCACATCCGGAGAATGCATTGCAGGCCACTGTACGCATTTCCAGATGTAGACGGACATATCCCGAGTGTGTTTGCTTGTACCTAAGAGGGCTATATGCCAAACAGGAGTGGTCCCAGGAATGGGTGGCGGTCAATACCACTGGTTCTGGTATAGTATAGTACCGGAAGGATCCAAATGCTACTGAGTTTATACATCTGTGTGTCAGTTCATAGGTTCATAGGTTCATAGGTAGGTACTAGGCTATCTGCCCAAAGGCATTTATAAGCCTAGCCAGAATGTGTTAGCTTTCACCGCCCCCTTAGATTAGTTCTCTGTGCCTCTGTCCAGCAGAGCCATTGAAGTGATCCCTGGGGTAAACTTTCTGTTTCCCATCCACTCGTCAAGGTTTCTCTTGAAAAGGGTTAGTGAGGAGCTCTGCCCAATGTAGATTGGAATCCTGTTCCAGAGCATGGGAAGTTTCTGGGACAGGAATCTATCCCTCCAGCATGTCCTATTTATTGTTGTGGTGAGGTTTAGATCCCTGGAACGTGTGGCTCGAGGGGATATGGTTTTCTTTAGGTGGAGCATATCCATCAACTCTGGGTTGGACATGGCCTTGTATGTCAGGCAGAGATCACCTCTGAGTAGGCGGTATGCAACCGAGTACAGCTGGAGTTTCTTCAGTTGAGCTGCATAGGACATCTGCTTGAGGCCAGTGATCCTCTTGGTGAGGTACCTCTGTGGTCCCTCCAGTTGCTGCAGGTGTCCCATAAGGTACATCCCAAATAGGGCACTGCACTCCATGATGGGTCTGATGAGTGATGAATAGAGGGGCCAAATGACCTCTTTCGATCTGGACGCAAACCCTTTTGTGATTAGGTGGGCCACATAGAAGGATTTTCTAATCACTTTGGCAATGTGATTATCAAAGGAGAGGTTACTATCTACTTGGGTCCCCAGATCCCTTAATTACGTGTTCCGTATTTAGGGGGCTACCACCTATGTGGTAGTTTGTGGGTACTTTGTTTTTTCCAAAGGGGATAACTATGCACTTTTTGGCATTTAGCTTGAAGCCATGGTTTTGACACCAGGTATCTGTCTCAGTGAGACCCCCTTGGAGGATGTCTGTGTCAGCCGGAGAGTCAATCACAGCCCCTAGTTTGCAGTTGTCTGCAAACCTGGTCAGCCATAGTCCTCCTGTGCTTGCCTGTACCTCTGAGAAGTATATGCTGAACAGGAGCGGTCCCAGGACTGAGGCCTGGGGAATGCCACTTGTAACCGGTTTAGAGTCAGACTTAGCTCCCGGAACTCTTACCATGTAGATTCTGCCTGTGAGCCAGTTGGCAACTCATCTCATGACGTAGGGGTTTATGTTCAGGCTGGTGAGCTTGTCTATAATACCTGAGTGGGGAATGGTGTTGAAGGCCTTTGCGTGGTCTAGGTAAGCTGTGTGGACCACATTTCCCACATCCATAGCCCCGGTAACAGTTGTCAAGACATCATCTAACGATTGGTTATAGTCAGGCTGTTGAGGTTGTGTATACTACCAGAATGCAAACCAATGACAGATAGTAACAGTATCACCCACAGCATAGTGTCAAACCATGTCATACACACATGTGTACCCAAGTTAAAGCATATGTGCAGTAAAATGCATACTGGTCACCAATAGAAACTATGAAGTGATAACACAGTGTAATACAGGGCATGTCACCCTTTCCATGTGTCCACTATGCACGTACATGCAGAAAGTGCACCTCCACCATGTTCAGAAATGTACACCTGCAAATCTGTACTGCACACATCACACACGTACTGTCCACTCACCAACACATGCTGCCAAAACTACACACATCAGCCAAGTGGCACATGGGTGGACAATACATTTTAGGAATTAACACTGGTGTAAATGATACTACATTGATAATCATAGCTTTAATGCATCATGCCTGCTCAGATATACCTACAAGGATATCATTACACTCTACTGTTGACAACATGCTAACATTGATACACTGCTATAAAGTCACCCTGTGCATCAGCACCATGTTAGCCTGTTCCTGCATCAATGTGACAGATGACAGGAGGTGGCAAAGTATCATCATATGCACAGGGTGTGGTGTTGGTTTGCCAGAGCCTGACATTGACCCATCCAATTGACATGTATTTGTGTGTATGTGAGGGACAACAGTACAGCATGGGTCAATGTTGATGTAATGTGTGTGTGTATGTGTTAGCCCTAGGTGTTTAGTTTATGTGTGTGTGTCTGCATGCACACAGTTCCACCATGTGGCTGCCATATGTGGGAGGTTGTGGGACAGCTGCAGACTGTACCTGCCAGGCTGTACAGATCACCATCTCTGGCCACGGCCACAGTACCTGTGCCTGGCAGGGGCGCCACGGACAGTACCGGGTACTAAGCCAGACTGGGTACTATAATCAGAGGCAGAGGTATATCGACTGGATCCATGTCCCTGCTGGGACTGGCCAGAGCCACGTGCACATGGTCTTCTATGACAGCCAATTGACAGCCCAGCCCCAACATTGCTGGGGCTGGTACTGCCACTACGGGAGCGGCTGTGACTTGTGTGTCATCCGCGACGACTGCCAGCCAATGATGTTGCTGGCATATGCCCACGTTGATGTCTCAGCCATGCTGCACTGTCCTGGCACATGGACATGACATTGCGGAGGACATCTAATGTCTCCCCCCAATGTCTATCAATGACCTTGGTGTAATTACGGGTGGCACCAGCAAGGTCACAGATACTGTCATTGATAGTGGTATTATGGGCCCTCTGCGCCCTTAGTCCCTGTCTGGTGTACCGTTCCATACGTGCCTGTGCCTGCATTACAGCCCAGAACCTACCTGAGTTTGTAAGACCTGTGGGGGCACGTCTGCCAGGGGCATTATGACCAGTGGTGCTCCCATGAGAACCCCTGGACATCTGCCTATGTGGTACCATTCCAGGAATCTGGGTATGGCTGCTGTGAGGGGATGCATGTGCCATAGATACCACACTATCCTGGTCAATGCCTACTGTATGCTGTCCCTCAGTTAAGGCCATTGGTGATGAGGGATGTATTGGCAGTATGAATGTGCATATAGATGGGGTGGAAAGCTGTGTACTGTCGATTGGCGGACCAACAACAGACCCTGTCAAACCTGCCTGTGCCACAACACATGTAACATCATTTCCACTATTTGTGGCAGTGTCCTCAGGTTCCCTGCTGCACTCAACCAACACAACCTCAGCACCTGTGACAGGAAGACAGGAAACACACTTTACAATCTGTACATGATGTTAGCACACATGCACACATGAACACATGCACACATGAACACATGAGCACATGCACACATGAACACATGCACACATGAACACATGAACACATGCACACATGCACACATGAACACATGCACACATGAACACATGCACACACGCACACATGAATGCATGAACACAAATACACTACTCATTAAAGTAGACACACACACACACACACACACACACACACACACACACACACACACACACACACACACACACACACACACACACACACACACACACACACACACACACACACACACACACACCAACAGCAATCCAGGACATACTCATTAGTGGTTGATGGTGGAGTACAGTATCACAAGCCAAAGAGTCCTATCACACGTGTCAGCATGCAGGATGTGTGTTGCTCAACAGCATGCAGTGCGAGTGTAGAGAGTCCTTGTTAATAACAGTGTACATGTCTTTGATGCATGTGTGTTGTTCAATGATTGGCCTCACCCTGGAACACAATGTGTAGATGGACACAACATTGCTGTGCAAGTATTAAATGCTTTTCAATGTCCTGTTCACCATCACTCACAGGTATACATACCATGGCTGGATGCACACAACTGTCAGGTGTATAGCAATGAATGGTATGTGTAGTACTGTAATTACTGTAACTGGATGTAGTGTATTACCATGAGCCATCATCAGGCAGCATCATGTGGTCACTCAAGGCCACTAATGTGTGCCACACTGGCAACTATCTTGCTGTACTTGAACTGCAGCACTGTGGCTACATAAACCATTTCACAGGCAGTTGTTACATGGGTATGTAAGGTGTTCAATAGGGAGCATTGCCTAACATGAATGTGTTGTGTGTTGAAGAGTGTCGCACCACCCCATGATAGGCCGCTACCCCTCAGGTATAGTATGTGTGCTGTTGGATGACATTTGTGATACTGGAGTCTGACCTTACAGCAGGTGTCTAAATACGCCATGTGTATCATATTAACATGTACTGCATATGACAAAGTGGTGTATGTTGTGTGCATGTGTATTGACTCTGCCTATACAATGTCCACTACAGTGTACCACAATTGTTTGGGATGCTCTGTGTATTGCATGTGTTTGAGGCAGCTACTTATGTTACTGGGATGTGCATAGTCTCACAGAAAACATGCAGAGCATGCATTATGTGTAGGTGTTATACATGTGTATATGGCCTACAACTCACCTATGACATGCACATGTTATTTGCTATATCAAATGTAAAATACTCACCAGCATGGGTCTGCTGTCTTGCTGTCACACCAGAGGGACCTACAAGTATTTGAGACAGTTTGTCAGTGTCAACAACTATGGCATTGCTGCTGTGAGTTTGCAATTGTACAGTAGTACAACGGTTGACAGTCACAGGCATACAGATTATGTTCCAGATTATCAGTATTGCACAACACCAGGCTCCACATCTTCTAAATACACAGTACACATCTGACATATGCATGGTCTAACAATCAAGCTAACAGTAGTCTACAGATATGCCATGTCACCTGCACGCTCTAAGTCAACTTGCTGAGTGACTCCGGCCTCCATGATGACACATGTCTGTTGTAGTCGTTGGCCAGGAGCCACCACACTGAGGAGCAGCTCCTCCACTCTGGTGAGGGCTGGATGTGATGCTGCACCACCACCTGTGGCAAGCTGTTGTCTGCGGACATCAGAGGCATGCTGCCGGACATGTCTAATTAAATCACTGCAGTGATGGTGTACCTGCTCATAGGTCCGGTTATGCATGCCTACGTCATTAACCCGACGGACAACATCTTGCCACAGTGCAGTGCGCTCATGCTGGTCCTGGCTGGTTCTGGAGTGATGTTGTACTAGGGTGGATATAATTATTTCCTCCTCTTCAGGGGAATAAGCAGGGTTGCGGTGGTGAGACATGTCCCTGGAAGACAAGAAAACAATAATTGTCAGCAAGTCATGTGGCACACTTAACATTCTACAGTACAGATATCAATGAAATGCCATATATAACAACCTATTGGCTGTCAGTAGATACACACTTTTAATACCACATATCAGTGCTCAGCCCAAAACTGCCTGACAGCGCCTGGCACGTTCTATATATTAAACCATGTTCTGCACAGCAACAAAGTGAAACCAGTATGTAAGACTATACAACAGTACATGGCACACTGTATGTGACACAATGCACCATCTAGCCACAGGAGGTATATATGAAGCTAATGCATACAGAAATATGTCATCCATTGAAATGATTGTGGAGTACAGTTACAGTACTACCAGTACACCACACTACTTGTTGATAGCAAACCCCTACGTAACATATGTGCACAGTCATCAATATAGGTGGCATACTGCTGTACTACACTATACATGTTGCTAGATATGCACTTATATCCTGTAACACACCTACGACCGAGGCCATGTTACAGGCATACCCACACACATATCAGACATACCTACAAGACACAAATGTATGGCAACCCTGATGAGCTTTACCTGTGTACCTTACTTTACTGTGTGTCAGCACTTACAAAACCTTATGCCTGAGGTATGTAATGTGTGAGGAGTACAGGTAACAAACAAAACAGTGTTTCCAAGCAATGTAGATATACACCATACTGTGCTGTTTAGGCCTACAGCTTCAGGCAGTACTACAGTTCATACGGGATTTATATTCACTAGTGTTAACAATCAATAAGCATACATGTACTGCTTTAGCCTACAATGGCACACTCCAGCCAACACCATGGGACTACGTCACACTGTATGCCATACTGCTTTTCCTGCCTAGCAATGGCATACATATCTTCTGTGGGGATCATAGATAGAACACTACATACCATGATATGAACAGTTTCCCACTAGGCTATCACACATATACACAACGTTGACACATTCACCTACACATTCACCATCACACTCAGTCAACCTCACATAACGATTAATGCAACATGTACATGC
The DNA here is from genome assembly GCF_019279795.1 of Protopterus annectens. Taxonomy (NCBI): domain Eukaryota; kingdom Metazoa; phylum Chordata; order Ceratodontiformes; family Protopteridae; genus Protopterus; species Protopterus annectens. Next base: position 223,205,377 of record NC_056727.1, read on the forward strand.
GTGTGTGTATCAGGTCCTAGGTAGCTAATGGGCTATTAGCCATAGGGACTATAGAAGCCTAGCCATATGGTACCCTGCCCTTCAAAACCCATGTCATTTACGTTCATGTGCAGAGACACAGAGGTGATTCCCGGGTTGTATTTCCTATCTCACATCCATTCATCATGATTATTCATGACGACTGCTAATGAGGACCTTTCTTTGTTCTTGATAGGTAGTTAGTTCCAGAGTATGGTATGTGTCTGAGATGAGGATGTACCACTCCAGCGTGTTCTGCTTTTTGACGTTACAAGGTTTAGATCAGTACAGTGTGTAGCTTGTAGGGATTTTGATCTGTTTACATGGAGCATATCCAACACCTGTGGGTTTGGCATAGCTTTGTATGTTAGGTAGAGGTTGCCTCTGGGTAGGCGGTATGCAGCACAGTGTAGTCGTGGCTTTGTAAGACAGTCTGCATAGGGCATCTGTTTGAGTCTGGTAATACTCTTTGTGAGGTATGTGCCTGGCGTCTACAGTTACTGTAGATGTCTCCTGAGGTACATACCACAAGGACCATTGTACTCTATGATGGGTTTTATGACTGATGAGTAGAGTGGAACACTGACCTCTTTTTCCATGGATGACACACCTTTTCTGATGACATGTGGACTGTACACAGTATACATGACTAGTGTGGCACTGTACTTATCAAAAGGGACACTATTGTCCACCTGTGTCCCATGGTCACTTATCACACTTTCGGTGTGGAGTAGACTACCATCTATGTGGTAGTTCATGGGTACAGGGTTTCTAACAAAAGGGATGGCAATACATGTACAACATTGAGCTTGAGCGTACATATAAACATACATTGGTGTACATATAGATTTACATATAGGCACATATACAGTCCACCTTTCATGGTAGGAATATCAATTATGCAAAAGTTGAGAGGGATACAGTTATGTAATAATATTGCACAGTCTTGTGCAGCATGCATTGAAGGTGTTCACAGCCCATGTATCTTTAGCAGGAGTCCCTGTCTGGAAGACTGAAAGCTCAGCAAATCATACCTACAGCATTTAAACACCACATGTCATATACCAGCACTGTATGCTGTCTTGTTTGCCACACACTACAACCTACATACCAATATGCACATAACAACATTCACCAACATATATATGTCCACCCTTCACAAACAGTTGCAGTATGTCCCTTGCTCTATGCACATGTACAGATGCTAATATAACTGACACATAAATATCTCTCCATATGTGTGTGCCATACACACACATGGTCCACACTGTTGTAAGTCCGTACACCTCACAAATGAGCTGTTGGGCCTTGCTACAACATGAACAGTTGGCACATGTGTGCACACAGTAATATTACAGGAAGTATATATAGCTGCAAATGCTACCTTACTATACTAGCCTGGTAAAGCAGTTGACAATGCTAAGCTACACATTATATGACTATCATGCATGTCTTACTCTGTCACATCCAAGTTTATATAGCTGTTTGCACTACTCCCACAAACAGCCATTATACACAGTACTGTACAGAACATAGATAACGTGATCAGATGTCTGGCATTTAATGCTGAGTTACATTTGTCACAGTTATGTCCTACTGCACACAGCTACATACTAATTTGTTCATGGCAGTAGTTATGCATGGCATCAGTGCATACATACCAACTGCTGCCACATATGCATGTTTCAAAGTATGTACAGTACTCTTCATAAACATCTACTACTTGCCAGTAATTACATATCTGTTACATACCTGTTTGTCAGTTGCAGGTCCGTCTGTGTATGTTATGACAAAGCTATATACTTTGTTTACTGTCTTTTTGGAATCGGTTAAGTAATGGTTGTTTTTACTTATCTTTTTTTCTGGTTATTATTTTTTTTTTTACTTAATTAATATTTTAGTTTCATAATTAAGTAACATTATTGTTTTACTTAATTTTTTTTAAGTATTTTTTTTGTCCTCTCCTGGATCTAGCTGCACTCCAAGTCGTGTAATGTAATGACTGCATGTTGGGATAGCAAGTACAGTCTGCTTTTATAGGTATATGCGCATGTGCATGTGATGCCCTCTGTGCCAATTGGTGCCCAGCATTTGGTAAATGCATACAGCCTGCTGTGTGGTAATTGCAGTACACACTGTCATAGCAACCCACTGCTATAAATTGCTAAGTTATGTAGGTGTAGCTCTTTCAGATTTCCAGAGTGGGGCCTGTGCTTGTTTGCTGTGGACACTGTTGTTCCATTCAGAAGGTTGGTATGCTGCTTATATCTGAAGCTAGGTTTGTAGCCAGTGATGTACATGTTGTACTCAGACCTGACTGTTGCCACTTCCAGTACAGAGATATCAGTGTAGAGTTTAACTCACCCCTACAAATGCTTACACAAGATATATGTGAGTATGTAGTTTCTTTTCTGCTTATATGAATAACTGCAATACAGAAGTAGTTATTGCAATGTATTCTTTTGGCACATGAACTGTTTGTGAACTGTTATACTGTGAATATTAATGTACTCACTTCTGCAGGGTTTGTGCTTTTTATTGTTGACATTAGCACAGGATTCTCAAGAAAACTGGACAACTCCAGTACTGAGTATGCCAACCTACATCCTTGGTAGACCCTGAACACACAAGTATATTGTAAATTTGGGGGGGATGCAGACATACAGAGAGCATTATGTATTATTGTGTGAATGTTATCTTACTGGACTTAAAGGGTTGGTGTGTACCTGTTAGTTTACTAAGGCAGGTGGTCTGTCTGCATAGTTCCCAACTGTGAACCGATCCAGATGGTAGCCAGATGTTAGCCTGTTATTCATTGTCTGTGCAACCCACAGGTGTTTACAGCACTGGTACAATGGCATTGTTACAGTCAGTTGCTACCAGTACATGGCTACATCCTTTGGTATTTCTGTGTTGTACTCCTACAGAAGGGTATCCTTGTGGAAGTCCTCCCAAAGCTATTTGCAGAGTGTGTAACAGCAGTACAGCTGATATGCCTGTGTGTTTGTGCCTCTGCCAGGCCTATGAAACACTCAGATACATACTTGCATGGAGTCAGGGATAGGTAGTTGAAAGTGAGGTACACCTTCCAAATAATAGAGACAGTAAGTGTAGACTTGAGTGAAGCAGTGCATATGGATTAGTACACCTTTTATGAAGTACAAGCGGTGTCTACTGTTATTATTGTCATTATTCATTGTGTAATACCCCACCTTTCTGCCTAACATCAGTACTTTTCAGAAGGATTCAGAGGGACAGCTAATATATGTTTCACAGTCAGGGACATCCCTGAAAAGTAGTCACAGTTGGGAAGTATGGCTTCCACCCTAATCAGATATGCCAGTGTTTGTCCTGCTATGATACTGTGTGGGGGTTGTAAAGTGCTTCTGTAACATTATTTGCTGCTAGAATGGCTGCTTCTCTCATCACAGTTATGTAATGCAATTCCACAACATTTGCTGGTAAGGATCCACAGAACAAGCTTTGTGTTATGGCCTTCCTATTTTTCCTTTACATTCACTCATTGTAATGCATGATATATTCATTTCAGCACCAAGTTACTGTAAATCTGCTGTGGCTTAGTGGTTCTTCATGCAGTCTAGTGTGTCCAAGGTCTGGGGTTCGAGACTGGCAGATGTGTTTTATTTTGCTGCTGAGCAGAACAAGGGCCCTGACATACAGCATGACTAAGGCACTTTTAAGCAGTTTTAAGTGGGTTTGCGCGGGTTTGCACGATGCTTAGCTACGCTTAGCTAAGCGCACACAAGCGCACACTCACGCACCCCCGCTAACTACTGCTTAAAAGTGCTTACTTCCGCTAACCCCCACGCTAATTTCTATGGGGAGATAGGAAAGTGGTGAAAAAGAGGGCACAAAGAGGGAAAGACAGTAGGGGAAACCAGCTCGGGATGTGCAGGAAGGGTGCAGGGAAGGTCCATAGCTGCCCATTTCTTTACCAGCAACAGCTGTGCATATTGCAGAAATTTGGAGTGAAATTTGAAACCTTGAGAGAGGAGTGAGGACAACAATGTATGTTGTACTGCCAATTATAATTATTAGTTTACATGTCCAGCGGACATGCGTGTGAGATGGGCAGCTATGTATGGGGCGTAATTTTTTTGTGGGAACAGCTTGCCCTTTTTTTCTATTTTTTTTTCAGGTGAGAGTGGAATGTGAGGTAGGGGAAGTAGGTATGTTGTGGGAGGTAGGTTGGGGAGGTAAACAGACAAGACAAACAAGATGCATACAGGGGTGGAATATGACACATGGGGTGGGTGAACACAATTGACGGGGAAGGATGTTTGGAAATTGCAAGCCCATGAGCCCACAAATGGTAACAGTGGAACTGAGATCCCCACCCATGGGCAGTCACCACTGCACCTTCACAGACCCAAGGGTGGCTGTGCTGGGGGCTGCGTAGGAGGGGCAGGCTCACCTGTGAGTTGCGCCACTCTTGCCTCGAGCTGGTGTAGAGGATCAGCGACTGTGCGCTCGATCTCCCTACGCACCACAGCCCGGACCATTGGGAGGGTGATGGGTGGCCCTCCTCTGGCCACGCTTGCAGGGGGGGGATGAGCCCCATCCCCTGCAGTGCTTCCACCTGAAGGTGGCACAGGGCCACCGGAGGAGGAGGTCCTGGGCTGGGCACTGGACATGCTGGTGCCAGGTGCCATCGCCAGCTGAGGTGGGAGAGGAGGGTCCGCTGGGACCAGCCTTCCCATACGTTCTATGTTTAGCAGGATTTAATGACAATATGGGTTAGTAACAGACAACAGCATTCCAAATTAGTTGTATCTACATAGGCTTGCTGATTCTTGGCACGGACACCTGCAGCTGTAATGTAAATGAAGGGATATTGAGACATACCTATCCATAATACAGACTACAAGAGCATTCTTTACATACTTCATTCCATGGCTACCTACTCAGAAGTGGGGCATTTGCCATTTGATGGGCCTCCTGGATCCATCGGGTCAGTTGGTCCTGCTTCCATCTCTTCAGGTCTGAATGGTGGTGATGGACCTGCTCACCAGTCCTTGGGATGCCTGTGGCACTGGTGAGGTCATGAGCTAACCTGTTCCAAGCCTCCGCTTTAAACTCCGTACCTTGAAACTGGCCCTGCAGGAGTCTAGACTCATGACGATGGACAAAAAACCAAACCATGTATTTTGACTCCTCAATGCCCCACCTTTGTGCTCTAAAGCGATTTCCCTCTCCAGCTCCGGCCATTCTGACTGCAAATGGGAACCACAATCAGTTAATGCGAGTATTCCTGCCTATGGGGCTTAAATATGCCTCATTTCCCGCACTTATTTGTGATTGGCCATTTTGTAAAATTCTCGGCTAACAGCAAACCTGCTTAGCAATGGTTAAACTTCCATTCATAGGTATATGTATGTTAACAGTGCATGTTTCTGCAAAGCTGTCATGGCGTGGTGGTTCAGTACTTTGACTATGGTGCACAGTGTCCCGGGTTCGAGCCTTGTCATTGCTTTTTATTTTACTACTGTCCAGACAGGCTAGGGGGTGTGGCTGTGTTTAGGCGACTTTGCTCAACTTTGCTCTACGTTGCCCAACGTTACTCGACGTTGCCCGATGGTGCGCTAGTTGAGGTGGTGCGCAGCTCCGCGCAAAACTATTGTGCTAGGTAAAGCACTGCTTAGCTATGGGCACCTATATTGCACTGGGTAAAGCGCTGCTTAAGTATGGGCAACTATATTGCACTGGGTTAAGTGCTGCTTAACTATGGGCAACTATACTGCGCTGGGTTAAGCGCTGCTTAACTATGGGCAACTATATTGTGCTGGGTAAAGCGCTGCTTAGCTATGGGCAATTATATGTCAAGTTCCTTCTTATATTTATATATGTATACATTTTGTTCACTGATATGTAGGCCATTTCTATGCTTTTTACTAAATTTGTATTCATATATGTTAGGTATTATTTCATATACTAATTTAAAACATATAATAGAAAGGGGTGTGGGGGGACTAGAACCGTGAATGCCTCCTCTTTGTGCGTAGGCTCTACCACTACGCTATTGCTATTTGGCTTAATTTGCGTAAACATTTCTTATTATGCTCTTCGATGTCGACATTGCTAACTGTAGCTAAGCAATGGGCACACCCGCGCAAACACGCGCAAATATGGGCAGCTATATCGGGAATTATGAGAAATAAGTTAAAGGTTTTACATTTTATAACTGTACTGGGGGTTTACAATGTGAGGGAGTGTGGTGTTGGGTATGTAGACATTTGAGTGGACTCGCTCATGTGTGTTGACATTGCACAGTTTAGACACTTGCGTGGACCTTTGGACTGCTTGGCAGTCAGACACGCACCCTGCCTTCCTGCACGGTCCATGTTAGACTTGGAGTGGAGTCAGCATGCCCTCATGAATATGCATGGCATGCTGACGTCATACCGTTCAACTGCAGTTTCCGAGTAAGACGTATCTAGTCTTACATGGAGGATTCGTGAATCCGGGGGACAGTCTTGTGGGAATGTAGCAAATTTTCCCGTAAAAAAACTTTATTATTAATGCTCCTAGCATTAACAAATATCAAAGATGCATCAGATGTTTCTATCTGTGAACTGTTAAATTTTGCAAAATAGCAAAAATCCTGCCTTGTGTTTGTCAAATATTGCAAAATATCTTCTGCAAAAGTTCTCTTCCTTGATCTTGACAAGTGCACACCATCCTGTCTAAACATGTGTGTCTTGGATGCACCACACATTTTCATTTTTTTTAAACAATGGTTTTTTTTTCATGTAGGTATTTACCAAAAAAATATTTTCATTCAATGTGACCTGACTCTCCTTTCTATATGTGACTTTTAAAAAATATGTCCTAACACCTGTACAATCTATGTCATCTAAAAGGGCTGTAAGTTCCCTGCTAACTGTCAAAGAGTCCTTGTGGATGAGATCATTTCTACCAACATGAATAAAAATGGATGCATACTTCCTTACATTAAGGCATTTTAAGCTTCTTTAACATACTCTGTGTTTGCTCTTGGCAAGCATAACACTATTCAATATTCATTATCTTATTTGCAAATGTAAGTAATAACTGAATCTCCAGTTACAAGAATATCTTTTCTCACCAGATCTGGAGAATCTTCATCTTCTAACTCAGGAATATCTGCTCTATCAATTTGTTACAAAGCAATGATCTTCACCATTTGTCTTATTAATGCCACTGTTTTCATTGTTTATTACATTTGCAAGCATAAAATGCTCATCCAGCTGACTTTGTACATCCACAGATTGATCGATGTTGTCAGCTTCTGTCTTTCTCCTTTTTTTTTCTTACAGTAATGTTCTTCAGTCCTTCCACATTCAATTTTGATTTCTTCCTTTTCATCTGCCCCTTGCCTCTTTTTTCTACATTCTCTTTTGCAAAATTGATGCCTTTTTCTGTACACTGAAAGTTATCTGGTAGAAAAATGTTACCATTCCTTATAATCCATGTGTAGTATAACAAAGAGGTATCCTTTTTAGTATGTATCCTCTTTGCTTTATAGACATTAAGTTTCTTTTTCTTCCTTGGTATTTGTTGTGAACTTCTTCCTTCCTTCCTTTTCTTCTATTTGTACTTTCTTCTATATGCGCTGAATCTTCAGATTGCCGAATACTATTACTCAGAATTCCAACGTTGTTTGTCGTATTATCTTGTTCAATAGGGGTTGAGTGATCTTTACTGACAATAGACACTTCCTTTCCTAAAAGTGCTCTATTTGCTCTTTGCCTAACATTATTTATCTCATCAGTCCAGTCATTAATATATGTAACCAGCAATTCTCCGAACCGAGGCAAATCATCTAACTTTTGATATGAGGAACACAGATCACCAGTATCGTCAGGTGTTACCTTTAAATACACATACCATTTAGTACACTGTACAACATACTTATGCTTTAGCAAATCATTAATGGCACACTCATTTAAGGAATCCATAATCAGCTGCAAATGAATAAAGAATCCTACAAGAAAAGGATAATCAAAATTTGTTACCACAAAATTCAAAGGGAATTTAAATCAACTACTGTGCAAAAAAATCACACAAACAATATACAACTAAATATTAAATTAAGTAGAATAAAGTCATTGCTCTTACTATACCAGTCGTGAAAGTTGCACAAAAGCAGAAATTCTTTTACATCACATGCAAATACTCACAGTAGCTTCTGCACACTGTTGTTTACATTCACACCTGTTTTAGGTTCATAGGTGTGCACTAAGCTAATGATCACAAGGGCCTTTTTAAGCCTAGACATACACCCTAAATCTCTAACAGGTTCTGGTAACCTTGGTAAGTGTAAGTAGGGGCTTGGAAGATGAAACATTTACAAGCAGGGGCCTGGGAGATTAAACATGTATGGGCTGTCTGTATCCATTAAAGACATAGGTGCCAAACTAGGGATGAATTTCCTGTTCCTTATCCAATTGTCCAAGTTACACTTGAATTGGGTTAGGGAGGAACTCTGCTTCACATGGATGGACAGCCTGTTCCAGAGAAGGGGCAGTCTCTGGGATACTTACCTGTCTCTTCAATAGGTCCTATTTACTATGTCTTTATGATGGGTAATTCTGGTGACGTTTGTTTTGTGAATATGCAGGAGGTCCATCAGGGTAAGGTCTGACAATGTCTTGTATGCCAGGCATAGATCTCCTCTCAACAGTCTGTAAGGGAGAGAATAAAGGTATAGGGTCTTGAGGTGGTCTGCATAGGACATGTTACTTAAGCCTTGTATTTTTTTTAGTAAGGAAACTCTGTGGACATTCCAGTTGTTGGATGTGGGATAGGTACATACCAAAAGGGGCATCATATTTAATAATATTGTTTATTAATGCTGAATGCAGTGGAACAATGACTTCCTTGGACCTAGATGCCATACCTTTGCTTGTAAGTTGCACAGCATAGAATGATTTCCTCACTACTGTAGACATTTAATGGTCAAAGACTAGATTACTGTCTATGTGTGACCCCAACTACTGGCTCTTAGGGGTGTGTTGTAAATATAATAGTTACCAGGAGTGGATAACTTCCAGAAGGATACCATTATGCATTTCTTGGCATTTAGTTTTAGTCCATGGCTCTGACACAAGTTATTTGTCTGTGTCAAGATAGGCAGTCTGAACGGTTTTGCCCTCATCCATTGCTTTGGTGAACTTCTTAAAGAAGTCCACCAGGTTGAGTAGGCATGACCTTCCCTTGATGAAACCAAATTGGTTTGAGTCCAGTGTCTGGAGGTTTTCTATATAATTATAGATCATTTCCATGATAATTCTTTCCATGGTTTTGCATATGAGACTAGTGAGACTTACAGGTCTGTAGTTTCTAGGGTCTGTAGATGGTCCACCTTTGTGCAGAGGAATGACTATTGCTGTTCTCCATTCATGAGGTACTAAGCCTGTTTGGAGGCTACAGTTAAATAGCAATTTCAGAGGACATGATAGGTCATGTTTCATGCTATTTAGAAGGCATCCTGGGATATTGTCTTGGCCCATTGATGAGATATTCTCAGCCTTAAAGACAGTATTGATGACCTGTCTCTTAGTGATCATAGAGGGAGTTATATTTGGTGGTATTTCCTAAGGGGAAGTTGAGGAGGACAGAGAGGGGTAAAATTAGAGCCAAACTTGTCAGCCAGTAGGCTTGCTATATCTTCTGGTTCAGTATAGGTGGCTTCATTATCAATGAGCTCCACACATTTGTGTATTGACTTTGAGGTTGCAGACATAATTAAAGAATGCCTTGTGGTTGCCCTTGGCCTGGGAGGCCAATTTTACCTCAAATTTGGATTTGACAAACTTTATTTGTCCTCTTAGTTGTTTGTTTAGTTTGATGAGAGTACTTTTAACCTGCTGGGTGCTATTCCTCCTATGTGTTTTCATGATTTTCTTTATTCTGTTATACAAACTATTGATGTTGTTCATAGGTTCATAGGTTCATTGGTGTGTACTAGTCTAATGACCCTGGGGCCTTTACAAGCCTAGGCCATAGAAGTGCCCTGGCATTGTGCCGCCCGTCTTTAGTTACCAGTGCCTCTATCAGGTAGAGCCACTGGAGTGATCCCTGGGGTGAACTTTCTACTTTCCATCCACTCATCAGGATTTCTCTTGAAGAGGGCTAGTGAGGTGCTCTGCTTGACATGTATGGGAAGTCAATCCAGAGCATGGACAGTCTCTGGGTTATGAACCTGTTCCTCCAGCATGTTCTGTTGATTGTGGTAATGAGGTTGAGGTCTCTGGAGCATGTGGTGCGGAGGGATTGGGATTTCTTTAGATGTAGCATTTCTAACAGAGCTGGGTCAGACATGGCTTTGTAAGTCAAGCACAGATTGCCTCTTAGTAGACAATATGAATCAGAGAATAGCCGGAGATTTTTGAGTCTGTCCATGTAGGACATGTGTTTAAGGCCTAGGATCCTCTTTGTGATGTATTTGTGTGGCCTCTCCAGCTGTTGCAGGTGTCTAATGAGGTACATGCCAAATGGGGCATTATACTCTATGGTTGGTCTAATGAGGGAAGAGTAGAGAGAAATGATGACCTCTTTCTTCCAGGATACAAAACCCTTGGTATTGAGATGTGCCACATAGAAGGACTTTCTGACCACAGTGGCAATGTGGTGGTCGAAGGAGAGGTTGCTGTCAACCTGTGTCCCCAGATCTCTTATAAATTCTTCAGTGTTCAGTGGGCTCCCATCCATGTGGTAATTAGTGGGAACTGAGTTTTTCCCAAAGGGGATGATGATGCATTTTTTGGCATTAAGGTTACAGCCGTGGTTTCAACACCAGTCATTGGTCTCAGTCAGGCCTTTCTGGAGGGTGTCTGCATTACTTGGGGAGTTAATAATGGCTCCCAGCTTGAAGTCATCTGTGAACTTTGTCAGCCAGAGTCCCTCTGTGTTGGCCTGGACTTCTGAGAAGTAGATGCCAAACAGGAGAGGACCCAGGACTGATCCCTGTGGGACTAAACTTGTGACTGGTCGGCAGTCTGACTTGGAGTCCGCTACTTTCACACTGTGTGTTCTATCTGTGAGCCAATTTGCAACCCACCTAATGATATAGGGGTTGATTTCTAGTTTGGTGAGTTTATCAATAATTCCTGAGTGAGGATTGGTATCAAAAGCCTTGGCCAGATTGCGGTAGGCTGCATGCACTGCCTTACCTTCATCCATCGCTCTGGCGACTGACTCAAAGAAGTCAACCAGGATGAGCAGGTGTGATCTACCTTTCACAAAACCAAATTGTGTGGGATCTAGAGTTTGGAGATTCCCTATATCCTTGTTAATTAGGTCAATGATGATGCGCTCCATAGCCTTACATATCAGACTCATCATGCTAATGGAATGATAATTTCCAGGGTCTGTAGTCGCTCCTCCTTTATGGAGAGGGATGACTGTAGGAGTGCACCATTTGGTAGGTGCAAAGCCTGAGGTGAAGCTGTGAGTGAACAGAGCATACAGATGTGGTGCCACTTCACTTTGTAATTCATGTAGAACACAGCCAGGGATATTGTAGGGTCCCATGGAAGTTATATTCTTGGCCTTAGACAATGTAGCTTTAACCTGTGCTGCAGTAATGCAGAGTGCCTGGCATTCTTTCAATATTGATATTGGTCCTTTGGAGGCGAGAGAGGGGTACAGTTGGCACTGAATATGTCAGCCAGTATGTTGGCAATATCTGTTGGCTCAGTATAGGGGGTACCATTGTGCAGTAACTCAGAGCAAATCTGGGTATTGCCATGGAGATTCTTGATATAACTAAAGAAGGCTTTGTGGTTGTTTTTAGTGTCTACCACAATTCTACCTTCACAGCTGGCTTTGGAGGTTTTGATGAGGGATCTCAAATTTTTCCAGTCTTTGGAGTTCACCTTTTTCTGCAACTGTTTCTTCCTTCTGTTGTAGAGTTCGTTAATGGCAGGGACCACCAGACTGGCTTCCTTTTTTTGGAGAAGAGCATCTTGGTTCTGTTGGGTATGGCTAGTTCCATACATTTATGCACATGTTCATACAGTGCATTGGTGTATGATTTGGCAGTCATGCATCTATTTTCCATTGGCATGGGTGCCGTGAAGTTAGCCACCTCTGTTTTTAGGAGTCCAAAGTCAGCTTTGGAGAAGTTTTTCATGGTGGATACCTTTGCAGGGGGTGTGGGTAAGATGTGGATTTCCATGGTGATTAGTTTGTGGTTGGATCTAACCAGGGAGGAATTGAGTATTGGTGTAGAGCAACAGCTGCCCATGTTAGCAATAACCAGGTCAAGGATGTTGCTTCCTCTAGTGGGGGTAAGAATGAGCTTGTCCAGGGCATTAGAACTGATGAATTCCAGGAAGAGTTGGGCCAGTGCATTGGTGCTTGAGTAGTTTTCACATTTGATGGAGGGGTAGTTGAAATCTAGTATGAGAGTGTTGGGTTGGACCTTGATAGATTCCATGGTGCTTAGGAATGGTGGAGTGAGAGTCTAGGAAAATGGTTGGGGACCTATAACAGGCTATGATCTGGATCGCAGTCTTACCCAATGTTAGTTGTACCTGAAGTATCTCAGATGGATTATGCTGGGCTACTAGTCTGGAGGTGTGTATATCCTTTATGAATATGGAGATACCACCTCCTTTGGAGCTTCGGTCCATGTTTCGGGGCCGAAAGGTGTGGATTGAGTTATAGCCTGGTAGAGCAGGGTCTCTGTTACAGCACAAATGTCAATGTTCTCCATTTTGAGGAGTGCTTCGAGCGAGTGCATCTTGAGATTTAGACTTCTAGCATTGAGTAGCATGACCCTCAGATTGCATTTATTTATTTATAGCTGTCATGGTGGTAATTTGGTCTTTGGAACACCACCTAAAAAAGGTACTATAAGAGCCTTAGCCAGTACCCAGAAACCCAGGGGTGACAGATGCAGGCCATCTCTGGCAAAGCATCGAGGTCTGTCAATCATGTCATCCCAAGCAGACAGATACTGGATCCCCTTAGAATGACACCAGAAACTTAGCCAATTGTTGAAGTCAATCATTTTTTGTTTGTACAGCGGTATCATTCTGGGTGATGGTAGGATACTGCTCAGGGCTAGGGTCATACATGCCTGGGTCACATAATCCAAGAGCTCCACCATGTCTCTTTTCATGTAGTCCAGGGAGTGCATCTCAGGTCATTCACACCCAAATGGACAATGACAGAATCATACTTGCACTTATTGTGGAGTGACCTGAGTGCGTATGTTATGTGTTGGATTCTGGCACCTGATAGACAGCTGACTGTTACCTTCTCCTTATTCAACCTAGTGAGTGGGTCATCTGTGTGTCTCACTATTGAGTCACCTATGATTAGTGTATTGGGCAAGGTGTTTAGCCTTAGGGGCTTAGGTTGAGGGGCACACTGTGGAGGTGAACTGTGTTTCCTGTGGTTTGTGCTCTGTTGTGGTGGTCGAATGCATTTCCGTCTTGGAGGTCTCTGCTGTTTGGGTAAATTTCTATTGAGTGCCTCTGCAAAGGTGGGTGTGTGGTTTGTGTTTTTATATGAGAGCTGTGATAATGGGTGATCTTGAGGGCTATGTATTCCATGTGGTGTGGTGCAGGTGTTGACCTTCTCCTCTTGACTAGCTAGTCCGGTCTTGGCTGAAGAGTGCATAGCTTTCAATTTGGTGATATAAGTGCATCTCTCACAAGTCTGAGTGTTGGGAAGTAAGAGGAAAGGGTTGTCTGTGTACATGAGACAGTTGCTACATTGCCTCAGAATGCCCAAGTCAACCAGGTTAATAGGAGAAATCACAGGAACTACCCTTTAATCATACCAGAAGGGGTGGTCATAACTACAAAGTACTGGAGCTATTTCCTTGAAGAACAACTAGTGCTGAGGGCTCTTAGGTGTGCTACAATAATTGCTACAAAAACCTGTTGAAATGCAAAGTGATTAGGCTATTTGAAGTGCAAGAGAGAAAGAACTAGAAAGATCTAAGGAAAAAACTGAAGAGCAGACTTTCTAGTACCTAATAGTTTACCTCAGCTCAGCGCTGCTATGATTCCACCAGGGTG